>NW_020925585.1:2097703-2384831 GCF_003984885.1 Neopelma chrysocephalum | reverse complement strand
CCTCCCCTTTTCTCTGTCGAAGAGATCAGTGACAGGACCCAAGAGAATGGCCTGAATTTGTGCCAGGGGAGGTTTAGGCTGGATATTAGAAAAAGGTTCTTCACCTGGATGGTGGTTGAGCACTGGAACAGGCTCCCCAGAGAAATGGTCAGAGAAAGAAGCCTGATAGAGTTCAAGGAGCATTTGGACAATACTCTCAGGCACATATAGTGACTCTTCAGGATGGTCTTATGCAAGGCTAGGAGCTGGTTGATCATTGTGGGTCGCTTCCAACTCAGCATACTCTGTGATTCTCTGATTCCGTGATTTGTAGTGTCTAATGGTCAATGATCTTTCACAAGCCTGGATCCAGAGAGTTTTCTGAAAATTATTTTCACAGTTCATAAAAAAAGGACTCACAAAAAGCTTTCTAAAGGAAACTTAGTACAAACTAATATTTCAGACAGTTTTTATGATTATTTTAGTCTAAGCAAAACATTTCCTTATGGTAAATCCCTACTCTTCTTGTCCCCACCCTCCCTTTGTGCCCTGCTGCGAAGGGCCCAGCTCCCGCTCCCATACAAGCCCTTGCAGGCTGCCCCTTCTCCAGGCTGAACCAGCCCTGGTCCTCCAGCCTCTCCTCAGAGGATGAGTGCCCTAGCCTCATCTACCTCAGTGGCCCTCTTCTAAGGTCACTTGTGTTTATTGATATTTTTTCTGTACTGAGGTGATATAGTCTCTAGGTGGTTGTATTGAAGATTTTAGAACAAGTCCCAGAATTTTTTTAGCCATAAAATAATCCTAAATATTATTTAGATCTACCTACCACTCTCACTAATGGACAGGTGCTTTGAAGATGTGTTACTCAGTAATAAGTTATTGTCTATATTCTTGGGTCACAATGGAGTCTAGGTCAAAAAGAAGAATTTTGCCATAGTAATGCAATTAAAAGTTAGAGTCCATATGAGATGGCTCCCTGACAACCACAGATGAGTTGGAACCTTGCTCTGAAGGAAAGACTGCATACACTTCTCCAGACTTCCAAAATTGTGAAGAAATTTAATCTGTACTCATTTGCCTTTGGATGTGACATTTCTGCAGAATTCTAATGGGAGGTGAGACTGAGCAGTGAAAGGAGGATGTCTAACATGTACTACTCAGAAGAATTGTTCCACTGGACTAGTGAAAAATGAAATTAACTGTAAATGTATGCTCTGATCCTAGAACCGCTTTTTAAAATTCATTTTGCCTGTGAAAGAGAAGTGTATATTCAAGATGCCAGGTGTTCTTGGCGAATTAATTCAGGTGATAACACTGGGAACTGAAAATGTTGTATTTATAATCTATGATATTTGCATTTCTTAAATATTTAAAAGATTTTTTCTAACTTTAAAATATTGCAGAAATAAATCCCTGCAAGTAGAGTAACTAAATACATTGCAAAGGTCCCAAAATATCCTGGGTTTTCCCAGCTGTACCTGGTCTTTCTATGTTTTGCTGCAAGGTTCTGTACATAAGTATTTAATAAGAAAATACATTTAATATCATTACTTACCCTCATGCTGGTCTTTTCCGAAGGGGTTTTATTTACTCTTTTCAAACTGAGTCATTTGTATGTGTGTGTGTGTGTGAGCATATAGTGCAGAGGACACATAACAGCTAATTTTATAACTGAATATACTTTCTCTTTTTTTAAATATGCAGATCTAGTCAGTCACATAAAACATGTTGTACTAAGAGTAATTTTGCATGTAGTTTTGAAGG
This sequence comes from Neopelma chrysocephalum, assembly GCF_003984885.1. NCBI lineage: Eukaryota > Metazoa > Chordata > Aves > Passeriformes > Pipridae > Neopelma > Neopelma chrysocephalum. Next base: position 2,383,088 of record NW_020925585.1, on the reverse strand, counting down.
TGAAATTAACTCTGCTGGCTGCACTGGGAAATGAATGTTTATGGCACAAGAAATTGGGAAAAATATTTACCTGAGCAACAGGAACCCTTTCTTCTGAATAGAAGTGGTGTTTGCACTTTCTTTCAATTACAGAAAAAATTTCATTAGGATATAAGATGTGATTTTCTCCCTAACTATGACTTTTGGACCACTTATATAGGTTCCTGCACTCCAATACAGTTATTTTATATCAGATTAACCCTTTCTTTCTCTGAATTGAATCAAATTCACACTTTCAACTTGTTTTCTCTTCCACGTTTGTTTACTTTATCCTTGTTTCAATACAGTACTCTGGGCTGCTTAATTATATTACTATCTTCCTGTTAATTATAAATATAAAAGCAGGAAGGTGGTGAAGATTGTGAAAATTTTGGAAAATATATTTGTTCTGTAGAAGAATGCATGTACCTATTTAGGAGTTTACTCATGCTTAAAATCTGCAAAGAGAGAAATTGTAACTTAAACATGTCCACTGTCAGTCCACCCATATTGTTCTTTGCAAGTAACGAAATTTTGCACATATGCAATAATATAAAGTTAGTTTTCTTCTGTAAAAGGAGATCCTTCCTATTTAAGCTTCAGAAGAATCCCCTTAAATTTCAGTAGTATTTTAATAGATGTGATATACTGCCTAAAGATAGGAGCAATTGTATATAACTTGCAAAATCATTAATAATATTGCTTAGTGAAATTATCTAAGTAAACATTTTCCTGCATACAAACAGCTGGAAGATAGACTAATAACATCAATCAATTTAGGTTTACTTGAAGTGTAACTCAAATGCCCTGTAGGGCTCACTGATATCATTTGGCTTTGGGTCTTTTCCAATGTCAACATCTGCACACTTGTTGTTTTGCTGTAAACACTGCAATGATTGTTTCTAGAAAAGATCAAGTTTTATTATGAAATGACAAAGAACTAGGTAGAACTTGAATTACCTCTTGTGTCATTCTTGAAAAAGAGTAGGAAGTTTTAAAGCTTCGTGGAGCACTCCTTCCTAGTATAAGGTTTCCCCATTTTCTCCTCCAGTGCTATTGCACTCAACTAACAGATAAAATATGAGGATTTAGTTTAGGATTTGTTCTGGTGTTTGGTTCTTTCCTACCACTATTATAAAGAAAGAGCTTTTGTGACTTCACTGGGAGTTTTGCTTACATATGGAATGTGGGATAGCTCTGTCCTGTCACTAGAAATATAAATACACCAATAGAGATATAAACCCCATGGTTACATTAATTGGAAAGACCAACTGAAACAATTTGGTTAGAAATCTGGCCAAATCCTGTTTATATTTAATGATGCCATATAAAAAGGGGGGGAACCTAGTTCCTTGCTTAGTAAATGAAGGAAATGTGTCACTGTGGAAAAAGACTTTTATTCTTATTTATACACTTCTGAGTTATAATAAAGAATTTGAAAATAATAATAAAGATCTTAAGGTATAATTTAAAATTTCTTAAAAGTAGAAATTATAGTGTCCACATATTTTCAACAAGAAGACTACTTCATACCATTTTCAGCTTCTTAGTACTCTCTCTCTCTTTTTTTTTTTAACAATGTATTTTTATAAAGTCCATATTTTCCAGATTCCTAGGGCTGTTATTATTGAGGGATAGTAACAGTGGGGGAAGATGTTATGAATTTTGTGCTAGTCCTGAGGGTTGTGAGGTAACCCAGTGATTTTGACCAATCCCTTTAAACAACTTTCCATTTACTCCCAGTTTAAAAGTTTCACCTTCATTTCAGACAACAAAATACAGTTTTCATTCTTGGGAGGACTGAGCTCTGCCCAAAGATGCTATAAATGTCAGCCTGAAAAATACCTCTGTGCATTCTTTCATGGGTAGATTACTACCACCTCTCAGTGAGCCCATGCTTAGGGGATGTCTCCACAGAAAGCTCCACAGAGCTATCTCAAATGGGTAATTCTTTTTCAGTCAGTATTCAAGATTTTTCAGAGCTTATCTCTGAATAAATTTCTGTATTCATGTTATATATTCAGTAAAGAAATTTTAACCCGATTTATGTTTAACATATGGAACTCAGTAGAAATGTCAGGAAAAAAATTTTTCCTCCCTTTCTTGAGCAAAACTTATTCTGTATCTTCTTTCCAACTGCTGTCTAGCAACTAACTTTCCTAATATCTCTACTTTTGTGTAGTACTTTATGATTTGCAAATAAAAATTAATTAAAATGTAATGGTTTGTGGGAAGTTTTAATTTTTTTAAACTATTTTGTCATTACGTAACAGCCAAATGGGAGTTACAATAGGATAATCCACCAAACTAAATTAATCTTAAATTTCAAGATTTTGTTAATTTTATGTTCAGGTGAACTATTAAGGTAAAGGTGAAAATGAGAGCAACATTTGTAAGTGATATCAACCTGATATTCTGGCCATGCTGAGTATTTAATTAATTATATTGCAGTATTCACAGCACTGACTCACTAACTGTAAATATACCTGTTAATGTTGATTTAGTTTGTGTTGTTATCCAAAGAAAGCTTTATCTTAAATGTATATTAAAACATTGATTTAAAACACTAAGTAAGCATAACCGAAACGAGTGTTCCATCACACCTGCAAGAGAGAATGTCTACATAAACGTGAGGTGGGAAAATGTTTATTATTGTAACTGTGGTAAATGGAAATACTGAATTTATTTTCTCTTTTGTAGGAATATCTCATTGTTTCTCAATTTGAAGCTTCAAATTATTTTTATGTCTTGTCATTATTTCAGCTAGCACCATTTTTTCATGTGCTTAGGTCTTGATGTGCAAGTCAAAACTCTGCCCTTTTGACAAACTTACTACAGCCAAAGAAAATCATGATTTCCTTTAATTCTTGGGTTTTTTTTTTGTAATTCTTTTTACCTGTTTTAGGCTAACATTCTTAGAATTCAAAGCCCTTCTTATAAAATTATAAATATATCAAATATTTTATAATTGATACAATTTTCCACTTTTTGTAATAAATAAAGCTTTCCACAGAAAGACCTGAAATAATGTATTAGTGTCCTTGTTGATATTTTCCATCCTATCTGCCTCAGAAATTGTGTCTGTATATATATACTTATATATGTATGCATACATATATATGTGAAATGTGTGAGTATATATATATAAATTTATATATTATATATGCATATATGTATGTCCTATTTTATGCCTAGTAAATTCTGTTTCTCTAATCCATCAGCAGAGATTCATCAGCAGTGACGTGAAGCAACAGATGTTAATTTCTCATAAAATATTCTTCTGCTTCATCTGTATTATAGCTTTGATACCTTTTATTGCTCATCAACAGTTATTTCCAAAGCTGTTTGCAGCCTCTGATCACCATCTTCGACTGTTGTTTTCCCCTGCAAATCAAAATATCATGTCTGTAGGCATTAGTACCACTTTAATACAGCAAACTTCTAGAAATACTCTATATTACTTTCAAACTATTTGGTTCAACCTGACAGTCTGAGAAGACTAAAGAGGAGACTGAATTAGCCCACACGACTTCACTGCTTGCTGAGGCACTGTGATACAGTGGCAGAGAAATGTTAGAGAAACAGTTGTATTGCTTCAACAGGGCTTCTTGAGAGAGTGAAAGGTGCTGCTATTTTATGTATTTCAGCAAATTACTTTTTGGTGAACATTTAAGCATGTGGATTGTTCTATAATTCCCAGAACAAGAGGTCAGTTGGGAACTTCTCTTTTCCTTTGCCTCCAGGCAGCCAGAGCTCTCTTCAGGGTAGGTGTTGTCAATTAATTGGATTCTTCAGGCTTTTTTTCAGTCCACATTTTGAGAGCTTTCTTATTCTCTGGAAGCTGTCTGCAAAGTCTTCCACACTTGTTTTGGTCCCTGGCTCCTGACTTAAATTGCAGCTGAATTCTGACATTGATTTCTACGTTCCTGGTCACAGAGACCTGACATGATTTAGTGTTATTTTTCAGCCAGAAGGCTTTTCCCATGTCTCCACAGCCTCTCTGTGCTCGTTTATGTGCTTTCCAAATCTCTCTTGTATTTCTGCACTCTAATTCTGTGGTGGTGGCAAATGGTTAAGTACAAGCATGGATTTGAAGTGTTTAGTGACTTACACTTTGCTTCTGGCACTAGCAGTTTGTTGTGTTTCTTCCTCTTGAGAACATCACCAAATTAGTGTTCTATGTTGGAATGGGAAAACCTATCTATTTAAATCTCATATTAGTTTATGACTCTGGCAAATAACTTATTGATGAAAAATCACTTTGTTGACTTTGACTTCTTCATTAAATTCCATTATTTTTGATGTACTCATGCAGAAATATTAGTATATAAATTGTGATGGAGATTCTAATGTATTAATAGATCCACTGACTATGTTTTCGTTGTGCAAAATGTGCCTTCCTTATTCATTTAGATGGTTAATCTGATAATTTTAACCATTTGTCTATTTATTAAACAACTTAAGTACAATCTAGATAATTCTGTTATAAATTCAAATTAATTTTATTTTATATATATACAAAATACATAATTATGATAGTAAAGATTTATTTGCTGAATTAATTAAGTGCATGGTAGAAGCTCAGGGGCATTAGAGGATATGAAGTAACAGTCAGAAAATGTAGATAGCTAAGCTAAGGCCTATACTGTTCTTTTGCACATCCCAGAAAACCAGGTCTGTATTTGTCATCTTCATTACAGAAATTACTATGAAGTTGGTGTTCAGTGGAAATTTTGCTTCTAAGTTCTAGTGCATTATTGCTGAACACAGGTAGGCATCATTTGGACAAAATTGGCATATCTCAAAGAAAATAGAGAGAGACAATTTTGTCCACTTAAAAAAAAAAAAAAGGAAAGTAGCTAATTTTGTTTAAGAAGAAGTGGCTGAAAATCATTCTGCCAAATGGGGTGGTTGCTATAAAAGCTTTGTATTTGAAAATCAGAGTCATCTTGCACTTAACCTTATTCTCAGAGATAACTCATAAGAAATGGTTGAAAAATTTCCTTCTCAGCAGCCAAAAAGCAGCCTGCAGATGAAAACTGAGATGGGAAAATTGAGTGGGACCTTGCAAAGTGCTAAAAAGCTGAGAAATGTTGAATGAAGCAAGAGGCAGTGTCCCATATAAAATACCTGCATGGCAACACGGCATAGCCAATTTTTTTCTGCAGTACCTCTTAGAAACCTTTTTGATGCTGCATGCCATACCCAAAAGCTCATGTCCAAAGGCTTAATTTCCTCAGTATTTTTTACTGTAGGCCTGACAAGTTAAACCCGCAAGTTAAACCCACAAGTTAAAAAAGAAATGGAAATATACGAAATGAAGATGTGAAGCTGTGTCCTCGTTTAAGCCTAGCTGGAAGTTAAGCACCACACAGTCACTTACTCAACCTCCTTCCCTTCCTCCCTTACTGTGGTGGAATGGGGAAGAGAATCAAAACTAAAACTTGTATGTTGAGATGAGAGCAGTTTAGTTATCAAAACCAAATTAATAATGGTTAATAATAATAATAATAATAATGGGGAAAACGCGACCAAAAAAGTGATGCACAATACAAATGCTTACCACCCACTTACTGATGCCATATTCCTCTTCCCAAATCCAGACTGGCCCCCCCTTTTGGGTAACTGCGATGGTTTATATACTGGACATGAAATTCTATGGTGTGGGATATCCCTTTGGTTTCAGTGAAACTCTAACTTATCAGTGGGTTAAATGCTTTTCCTCATGACACTTTTAAGGCTACTGGGAGGACAAAATTACGGTGTGCTGTGGGGAGATTTTTTTGTAAAGCATGCCTATTAGATAAGCATGAGTAATAGCAATTCTTTCTGAAAAAAATACAAGAAAAGCTTTATACAATTTTTCGGAAATTTCCAAAATATGATATTTTCTTTATCTTTTCTGCTGGTACAGTGCCTTGTGAAACATGAAAATACATGAGATGTAATCCTAGGATGTTATCTCAGAATATAATACGCTGATCTTTGAAAATTTGAGACATTTGAAGATATGTTTGGAAGACTTCAGGGTTGAAGACGCTTTTTTTTTTTTCTCATATAGATCAGCACAGACTGAATTCCTATTTAGTAATGTCAGTCAGTAACTTGTTTATGGCTAAAACAAGTGACTAATTTAGATAAATTTTCTTATTTATTGCCTTATATTTCTAGTAGTTATCTCAACAGTGTTATTGAAAGAATATTTTTTTTAGAAAGTTTTCTGTAAACAACATTTTTCCCTAGCATTTTCCAAGAAACAAGGATGTATAGCAACTGTTGTGTTTAAAACACAACTGTATTTATTTTGCATGCTGGCATTTGGTATACAAACTGGGAGTAATAAAGAACCCATAGTTCATCTTTCCAGATGAACTTAATCTTTTTTTGTTTCAGAACCTACACTTCATCTTTGGTTTTGGATGCAATTTGTAGTGTTTCTTCCTTAGTACCATAACATGTTTGGTTCAATACTTGCCCCTTAGTAACATTTACCTCTGTAGAATTCCCCTCTGACAGATGTATTGCACTTTCCTCAAATGGAACCTGTGTTCACCACTCTGAAAACCAAACTCAATGCCCAAATTCAATAACAAAAAGTAAAAACACAGTCTCCTGTGTTTTATTCGTTGCTTATAGGGTGATTATAAAAGTGTTTGGCATACAATGACTTTCTGTACTGGTTTATTGGTGACCCTGGTAATACTGACTTAAAATAACTGTTTTGTAAAGGACAGGTTAAGAAGTAGTTCAGTTATCACACTAGCTCTGTTAGAACTATTTCTTAGGTTAAAAATTGACAATTGAACTGAGTTATGATAGCAATTCTGTGAACTTGACCAGTGCACAACACCAAAGATGGATGCAGTTGAAACCATCAAATTGATTTTGTAAAGAAAAATAGATTGTCTAGGATTATGAACCAAGGCTCTCAGTGTAGCTTATATGAGAATGTAAACCTGTAGAGATACTAACAGGAAAATTTTACTTTTGTTGTGCTTGACTAACTTTTGTGATTATACCGTAAAGATGGGGGGTGAAAATTTGTGAAGACTGTGACTAATACATAAAAGAGAAGTAGGCATAAGTTTTAATTTTAAAAGCAGGAAGCTAAAATTTGAAGACAAATTTTAAAGTGAGAAATTGTGGCAAAGATAACTGATAATGTAATAGTTTGATTAGATCTGTAGAGTGTTGTCCACTGTGGAAATGGACAACATTAAATGCTAAGATGCATCCATCTGTTGCTGCTGACTGTTACTGCCTTTACACAGTGTGGGTTTAATAAGTGTGTGGTGTGTGAACATCAAATGATATGCACAGTATGAATGGGAATATGCACTAACAGTGACTTCTTAAAAATACACATTATGTGTTAGTAGGATTAGCATGTAGAGGTGAGGAAAATTCATTACTGTTATAAAGACAGAACTGGGGTTCAATGAGGTTCCCAGTTTCAGTAGAAATGTTTGAATGTGTTTTTATCACCTTAATATTTTTAAATTAGCTTTAAGATAACTCCAACACACCTGCTTGTTTTTACTGAGTTGTTGGATTTTGTTGGAGTTACCTTTTAAGAATAAAGTACTGTTGATATTGTTGCCATGAGTTTTGAAGATATGTGAAAGACTGATTCATTGGTTCATCAACACATTCTTAATGCTAATTGAGAATTTTCCAGAAAAAGTGACAAATTCTTATGTTTATATTCATCAATGGCATATGAATAGTGGTTTTCAACTCAACATAAGATGGCTTATTTTTAAATAGAAAGATTTATTTCCTCTGAAGTGAATTTAAAGAGCAGACAAAACCTAAAGCCCGTTCTTTGGAATTTTAAGGGCACAATGTGTTTCTCAGAAATTGACAAAGAAAAAAAATTCCTATGAATTGTTTCGTTACCTATGTGCCAAATGCTACCCTGAATTTATACGGTGAAGAGAATTTTGGTGCCTCATATCAGCTTCCTTAATCTTATTTATAGCATAAAGAAAAGGACAAGAACTTTTCTAGGCTTGAACAAAATCTTAGTCAGAGTCACAGGAATTTCAGGTGCTTTCTGATATAATTCTATGTACCACAGTAGCTGTTTATCTTCTAACAATTTTCAGGAGTTGCTTCTGTGTGTGAATATCTCTGAAGTCTCAGTATGTTTCTTTCCATTCAGTACTACCAGTTGGAACTGATGGATCAGTTTGCTTTTTCCTTACTTGTACAACTGTGTCCTTGATATCAGAAACTTGGCTATATCTAGAAGATTGCAACAAATTGCATCTATCTAATCTAATCTAATCTATTATAATAAATACAGTGTTTCTCAAGACATAATATGATATGTATGGTAAGATGGTCTTGCTATTATACTACAAATTGGGTGAAGCTGCATATGCTGTGGGCACAGTAACTTCCCTTTCTTTCTTAAGTATCTCTAGGATGAGGAAGAAACCTTAAGAGAATATGTTCCAGCCAGGTTCATTTAGAAATTTTCCTTGTCCTTTCAATAAAGAAGATGCTCTTTTCAAGTCGAGTTAGAAGAATGTTTTGATACTAGAAGTAAGGACACTAAGGTTATCTAGTCCTTCAAAGTCTACAGATACTGAATTAACTTTTTTTCCCTTTGCTTCTCTTTTCTGAAATAGAGTATCAGAACAACAATTTTTTCCTTAATTTTTTCTAATAATACCTTTGTATTTTCTTGGTTTGATCAAGAGTTGCTCTTTAGAGAGTTAATTCGTGCTGGAAGGAGCTTGGTTAGTGCCACTAACTCTTGCTGTTCCTGCCTCTGAAATCAGTCCTCTTTCCACTCTGCCTGCAGAGAGCAACCACCTTTGCCATCATTTCAGCTTCATTGCCTAGAAAGCATTGTGAGAGCTCACTATAAACTGAAACTGATCCCAGGGTAACAGAGTGATTTTTTTTTCACACATGATTTAGTCTGTGACTACATTTCATACAGCTTTACGACAGGACAAAAACCTTGTTTGTTTTGAGTGGTATGACACAGAAGAAGAATAATCCTCTTTTTTTTTTTTTCCTTAATGTTACAATGAAAGCCTATTTAATTCAAAGGTGTTCAGATTCTTGATTGTTTATAGTTTCAATAACTTTCAAATTAGGACTGTTTCTACAGTGGGCTTATAATGGCAAAATAGAGCAACACTTTCTGACACTTCATCATGTCCTCAAGTTCTTTTTTAAGAGTCAGTGGTCCTACCCCATATTCCAAGGAACCTGAGAAGAAGGAGAGTAGTGTATTCAAAGTTTCTATGTTTAATTAAACTAGCAGATAGCTCTGTGTGGTGAAAAATAAATTTTAAAAGTTTATATATATGATGATATGAGCACCATGACAGTGGCACAAATATCACTAGGTGTGTTGAAGAAAAGCTTTAAAAGTAACAACCTTTTTTAGAACCTTAACTATGATTTTTTTTTCAGAGTACAGACACAATGTATCTGCAGGTCTGCTAACCAGTTTTGGTTGTGATAGTATGGATTTTTAAAGAAATCTTGTGACTAGGAACTTTAGTACAGAGAATACTGAACTTCTCTGCAAAATTATGTGTATTGAGTTGTTCTTCTTTCCTTGTTTTTTCAATCATTCTGAGGTAGAAAAATCACTGTGTCCTTAGAGTAAACTAGCATTCATGTTACTTGACCACTGAGCTCATTCCTCTCAGAACTTCTGTTCTTGACAACACAATTCAGATCACAGGCAGTGTCTGGATGTGCCTTGAAAGTACTATTTGACTTGAATAACTATCCAAAATTTCAAGTAAAATAGGGCATTTTTGTTGGGAGAAATAAGTGATGAGAGAGTCAACAGTTCTCATTATGAAGCCATGTAATATTTGAAGAAACATAGCAAAGCTAACACAAAAAAATCCCGTTTCTGGAAAAAAGAAGGAATTAAAAAAATTAAACATTTTTTTTAGCACTTCAGCCCAGCATGTTTTCTCTCCAAAACCATCCCCAAAATACAATTTCTTCAATCTACTTCAATTTAACTAAAATGGAATCGTTCCCATGTTTGAAAATGAGATGAAGAATTCATCATCATGGCTAGGCTTCGCAAACAAAGATTTAGGAAAGGCTCTATCCACATTTGTTACAAGCACGCTGGTGGCTATTGAGGCCAATACGAGATAGACATGTCTGATTGCAAAAGGCACAGCAGAAAGACTCCTTAGGTGGTATATTCTGCAAGGCTCGATTCTTTCTGCGTTGTCTTTTCTCCTCAAGAGTGATCCTGCATGCTTTCTCAAAGGAAGCAGCAGCGTTATAGATGGTGTGTCTCCAGACCTCCTGATTTGAAGCTAGAGTAGAACAGTTATGTTGATCAATATGGCCAAGACTGAGATGTTGTTTCAGAGAGTCCTTGTATCTTTTCTTCAGGGCTCCTCTCTTGTGGCAGCCGGTGACAAGTTCACCATAAAGCAGGATCTTAGGGATCTTCATCCTTGAGACGTGTCCTGCCCAGCGCAGCTGTGTTCTCAGCAACATGGCCTCAATACCTGTGACTGCTACTTGTTCTAGAACAGTTGTATTGGTCACATAATCTGACCAGTGGATGTTTAGGAATGTATGGAGGCAGCGTTGATGAATGCGTTCTAGGAGACGCAGGTGGTGGCGGTAGATGACCCATGATTTGGAACCATATGAAAGAGTAGACAGCACAATGGCTCTGTAAACACTGATCTTTGTACTTTTCTTCAAGTGTTTATTATGCCAAACTCTATTATGGAGTTTTCTGAAAGCACTATATGCCTTTGCTAACCTGTTGTCTATCTCTCCGTCAATCTTACCAACCGAGGAGATGAGGCTGCCTAGGTAATTAAACTGCTGGACTGATTTGAGCTCTGATTGGCCAATGGTGATATGGGGATGATGGAGGACTTCCTGAGGTGCAGGTTGATAAAGAACTTTTGTCTTCTTTAAGCTGACTTCCAACCCAAAGAGCTCAGCAGCATCTGCAAAGCAGGATGTTAAATGCTGCAGGGCTGCTTCTGTGTGAGAAACAAGGGCGGTGTCATCAGCATAGAGCAGCTCCCGGACAAGATGGTTTGAGGTCTTAGTGTGGGCCTTCAGTCACCTTAGGTTGAAAAGGCTTCCATCAGTACGATATCGAATGTAGATACCGTCCTGATCCTCGAGGTCTACCATGGCCCTTTGGAGCATCATGCTGAAAAAGACTGTGAATAGAGTAGGAGCGAGAACGCAGCCTTGTTTCACACCACTGGATATTAGAAAGGGCTCAGAAAGTGCATCGCCATATCTGACTTGGCCGTGCTGATCCTCATGAAGTGAGATGATCGTTTTATGGAACTTGGGGGGACATCCTAAACGTTCCAAAATCTGCCATAGACCTTCTCTGCTCACAGTATTGAAAACCTTGGTGAGATCAACAAAGGTTACATAGAGACCTTTATTCTGTATTCCCTACACTTCTCTTGCAGTTGTCTGAGAACAAATACCATGTCTGTGGTACTCCTGTTGGCTCTGAAACCACACTGACTTTCAGGTAGAATTCCTTCTGCTATAGCGGGTATTAATCTGTTCAAGAGTATTCTTGCCAGGATTTTGCCAGCGATGGAGAGCAGAGTAATACCACGGTAATTTGAGCAGTCTGATTTAGTACCTTTCTTCTTATACAAAGTGATGATGACTGCATCACGAAGGTCTGATGGTAGTTCGCCTAGTTCCCAACAGCGCACCACAAACTCATGAAATTTGGTATGGAGTGCAGGGCCTCCATGTTTCCAGACTTCGAATGGGATTCCATCAACCCCAGCTGCCTTGCCAATTTTCACCTGCTGTATGGCCTTAAGGGTTTCTCCTAAAGTGAGGGCAGTATCCAATTCATCCTTCACTGGTTTTTGTGAGATGGACTGAATTGCTGAGTCTTGAACTACATGGTTAGTACTGAAAAGAGTCTGAAAGTGTTCAGACCAATGATTCAGAATGGAGGTTTAATCTGTCAGAAGCATTTGATCATCTGCTCTGAGTAGAGGGCTTTGGACCTGGTATGTAGGCCCGTTTTCAGGGCCTCACAGAATCCTCTGTGATCACCCGTATCTACACATAATTGAGTTTTCTCAGCTAGATCAATCCACCACTTGTTCTGGATGTCGCGGAGTTTCTGTTGGAGCTTGCTACATGCAAGATGAAAGGCTGCTTTTCTTGCGTGACAGGATGGCAGTGCAAGGTGTACTTGATGAGCAGTTCTCTTCTTCCTCAACAATTCCTGGATCTCTTGATTGTTTTCATCAAACCGGTCCTTGTTCTTCTTGAAGGAGAACCCTAAAGATTCTTTAGAGGATTGCAGGATGCTGTTTTTAATATGGTGCCAAAGTGTTTCAGGAGAGGGATCTATAGAATCTATAGAATGATTTTCGAGCCTAGTTTGAAGATTTGCTTGGAATCTGTCTCTCACTGTGGCTGATTGGAGATTGTTAACTTGGAGTGTCCTCCTTGGGATACTGCGCCTTTTAGGTTTGATTTTAAGATTGAAGTTAAGTTTACAGCACACAAGTCGATGGTCTGTTTGGCATTCTGCACTAGGCATCACACGGGTATGGTGGACATCACGAACATCTCTCCGTTACACCAAGACATAATCAATGAGGTGCCAATGCTTAGATCTGGGATGCATCCAGGTTGTCTTCAGACTATTTTTCTGTTGAAAGATAGTATTAGTGGTGGTGAGCTGTTGCTCTGCACAGAATTCTAGCAGAAGGCGTCCATTATCGTTGCAGTTTCCAACACCATGCTTGCCCAATACTACTTTCCAGGCTTCAAAGTTCTTTCCTACTCTGGTGTTGAAATCACCAAGGAAAATGATCTTATCATCTGCAGGGACCTTTTGGGTGAGGTGGTACAGGTTGGTGTAAAATTTATCTTTTTCGGCAGGGTCAGCTTGGAGAGTTGGGGCATATATACTAAAGAGGACAACATGTTGTTTAGTGGAAGGCATAGGGAGATAATGCGATCAGAATGACGTGTCGGCAGATTTTCGAGTTTAGGAACAATAGAATTTTTGATCATGAAACCAACTCCTGAGAGATACCTTTTGGTTCTAGGTTTACCTGACCAAAAGAGTGTGTAACTAGCACCGTGTTTTTTGAGGCTGCCTTCCTCGTGGAGACAGACTTCACTGAGAGCAGCTATGTCGATGTTAAGACGTGATAGTTCGTGGGCAATTAGGGCAGAGCAACACTCAGGGCATCCACTATTCGCAGAATCAAGCATGGTTCTGATGTTCCAGCATGCTAGAGTCAGTTTGGTTACACCTTCGGAGGCAGGTGCATGCCTTTGTCTCTTGATCTTTGTGTGACCGCATTGGAAGAAGATGCCTGTTGGCCTGCGGTTAACCAACCGGGTGAAGGTGGAGATGAGCTTTGTTTAGGCCACCTTTTCTAGGCCCCTGTCCGAGTGGAGCAAGCAGTGCTGTCCTTGGTCATTCAAGGTGCTGACCCCTAACCCCGGCCGCAGTGCGTGGCGGAAGGGGGGAGGAGAGATAGAGACCCCGTGCCCCAGCTGCGGCACGCGGCAGAAAGGGGGGGCGAGATGAAGAAAAATATTAAATGAATTGTACTTTTAGCATGAAACCAGTATTTTAATTTCAAAAGGTAAAATGCAATGTTCAAACTTTTATGTCAGAGGAGATGGGAATGAAAATTGGTCATACTTTCAGATGGCCAACATTTCATTTTCAGAAATTTATTAATCTCCAATTTTTCATCTGTTTCTGGTCATAATCATATACCAGAGGAGTACCTTAAAAACTCATGTGTATTGAGATTTCTTGTGTTGCCTATCTAACAAGTTGTCAAATTTCTACACAAATCCAAGTAGAATTCCTCTTACAGAAAAGAAGATATATTTTTGGATGTAGGTTTAATGGGGAATCACATGGAAATTTGTCAATGACTACCGACATGTGGTCTTTTGTCCTGGTGGCTATCTGTGAGAGGATCCAACTTCTTATTATTGCACTTTTATTATGTTCACTTCGAGAAGAAGTGGTGTCTGTGAATTGACAACTGAGCCATGGGAGAACAGTAGCAATACAGACATTTTTCCAAACATCCATCATGTTCAATATCTCTTTGTTACATGTGCAGAAAAAATGACATCCTACCTAATTAATATTTTTCTGTTTCTTCACTGATGGATGCATTCTCATACAAATGAAAAGCAAAACTACAAAATCTGTCAAAACCCAATTTATTATGATTTTACTGCATGATCTTCAGTTGTAAATTCGATACTATGAGGGGCAGTATACTTAAAGATATTTCTAAGAAAGCTCAAGCAAGACATACAATACTGTTGTGAAAACAGATAAGAGTCTGTAGTATTAGGCTTCCAACCTAATAGCATACTATAGACTTCCCAGGATTGAGTCAAGGCTTTCAGGCTAAAAGAATGAAAATTTACTGGAGTACTTTTGGCAGAAGGAATGATATACGCAGCTCTACTTAACTTCCTAAATTATAATTACTTGTCAGGGGAATACATTGCGTGCATGAAAAGGAGATTTTTAATACATAGAGTTTAAAGTTACCCTTGCCTCTGAGTTTAATCATGACACAGGATTTTAACGTATTTGCCAGAACAGGCAAGAGACAGAAAGAGTGTTATCCTTGCCTGGAAAGTTCCTACCTGCATAATGGAGTAAATTGAGCTTCTGTTCCTACAATAAAAAATGTAATTGGTAACCAATATGACTCCACAGTAGACAAATCCTGTGTCCTAAGGATTCTGCATTCTATATGGAAACAAGGCACAGACATTAAAAAAAATTGTAACAGAAAGGAAACTAGGAGTAATTGTCACAGACCTTCCAGAATGTCATGGTAGTGACCACTCTGTAGTCTTTTTTTCTCTTCTTTTTTTAGAGGATTTCATGTGGACTTGATTTTTAGGATCATTTTGAAGAGGGAAAGCTTAGAAGTCTTGAAATTGTGAAGGCTTTCAGAAAGTATGTGGTTTGAATTGGATGTGCAACCTATAAAACTATGGGAAGGCTCTTTACACTGTTACATTGACAGGCTCTTTAAACTGTTATTCCCAGTTAGGTTGTTACTTTTCCTAATATTTCTTACAGATGTGAGACTAATGGTTATTCTTTCTGATGTTTCAGTGAATGCCAAAGATACTTTTGATATAATTTAACTTTCAGATTTTATATACTTTATGGAGCTGAATGAAAACCAGAATTTCTGATCTTTTCCCAATGTATCCTGTTCTTGAACCTCTTTTGTAGACCATTGTGAGATGTTAAATCAGAATTTTTCTCATAAAACCCTCAAATTTTTCAGAATTTTATTGTCCTTTGACAGATTATTAGGAAAATTCCAGGTTGAGTGTATTAACTGAAACAGACCTAAGATCCTAAAGGAGCTATGAAGTCATAGGGTGTTACAAAATATATTTTTTTTGAGAACTTGATGTATAGTAGAGAGGTTGTGTTAGTGCTAGATAGCCTTGCAACTATTCTCAGTACCCACATTCTGTCTAATTTTTGAAGTCTGTGGGACAGGTAGGATTGTTCCATAGAAGAAAAAGTGAAGGAAAGCAGAGCTCTCCATATCTTCATTTTCTATTTCTGTTTTGGGGGTATAAATTTGTATTTATGTCAGATCTGTATTTTTTGTGTTCTTTTGTAGTTAAGTCTGAAAGTCAAATGGGGAATTTGAAGTAAATTGAAAATGAAATAATTTTCAAAGAGTTACAGCATTTTTATTGATCTTCATAACATGTATACCGTAATCCATTAGAAAGATTTAACATGTCTTAGTCATTTTTCTTAGATACTTTAGATTTCATAAAATATGTCTGTTAGGGAAAAAAAACAACTAAGGGTAAATAGAGGAGTGTATCTTTTCATTCAGAAGGTTTCTTATTTAAGCTTCTGTGTCACAGACACATTATGAAAAATATTGATTTTCCTGACCTCAGTTGAGCAACACAAAGACTTAGCCTAGATTCATCCCTATTTTAAATTTATCATAAATCTCATATGTGCCAATACTCTATATTTGAATGTTTTGTGTACATTAGCTATGTTGTAAAATCATATTTTATTAAGTGACAGAACACTAAATTTATTGCTCAACAGGTTCATCTTAGCACTTCATGCATTATGAATAATAAAACAGTTATTGATTCTAATGAAATATTATTATAGCTTTTTTTTTCATTGAGAGGGCACTTGCCCAATTGATACTGTACAGATATTTGCTAAAACAGCACAGCCACAGGAAGCTTTCCTTATTCTATAACGAGGTTGTTCATCATAATTATGTTGTGTCAGCACACACATATAGGTCAACTTGAGTTCAGAAAAATAAGATTATATTTTGCTCTCAGTGCAAGCATGTGCTTCCCTCCTTTTAAAAATGATCATAGTTACACATATACTGTAAATAATTCCTATTCTATGAGTTATTTCACCCTATAATTTAGAGAATACAGAAAGCAATGAGTATAATGTTAAGCAAACTACATTGTTTCAGTGACAGTATTTAATCTTAAAAATGAATTGGGAATATATTTACCATAGTACTTTGGTATCTATTTATATGTATTTCCTCTTATGAGTGATTAGTATTAGTAAGTCTTTGCTGAAGTGGTATAATTTTTTTGTAAAGAGCTGAAATATTTTCAAAAGACTCAGGAAAAAATGTCCTTTTCTGCATATCATCTTCAGTCTTTCTCATAATTGATTTGAATATATTCAATTTCTTTCAAAACATGCCATGAATATCCTCCGCTTGGCTAAAAGCTAAGAGGAATTATTTTCAATTCAGCAGACATCATATTTTGCATATTATTGTCATTAACACTGAATATAAATTGCCTTCCTTCCTTGCTATAGAGGATGAATTTCCAGGAAACATTTTGTCAAAAAAAATTTTTTCTTGAATTATCCAGTGTTCATATATGCTGGGGTTTACATGATTGTGTGCTGTGATCTATTTAGCATGTATGATTTCTCCTCATTCCTTTTGTCTCTTCAAAAGGAAGTAAATAGCTCACAACGGGGAAGAAAGAAAAATGGAAAATGAGCCTAAAAATAATTGTGATTTAAAGCACATATTACACTATAATGTACCTTGTGTATTGTTATTCATAACGAGAGAACATTTCAATAGTGTAAGGAAATTTTAAGTTTACTGCAGTAACAGTGATGAAAATGAAGTCTTTTTAAACCATGAAAATCTCTCTGCACTACCTTAAAACAGCCAATTACATTACATTTCATACTGGCTTAAATGAGCTGATCAAACACAGTAGTACTCCATCAGACCTCATCTTGAACTCCAGTTCTCTAAAGGTTAATGTATCATCCTCCTTTATTGATTTCAATCATTTCAGTTTTTGATAGGTTAATATCTGTATTGGCAGTAGATTTTAATTTCTTTCTCATTTCTTTAAGATGCAAGAAGCATAATACTCTTCATGAAAAAAAATTAAATTGGGAGTAATAGTTGTAGAATAATTACTCTTCCTTCCCTGCCTCCATTTCTTTCTCCCTGCAATAACTAACTAAATAAATAAATTAATAAATGAATAAAATAGATAAATAAATAAAACAGGAAGGTTGTGTTCTGGGAGAAAAATAACAGACAAGCCCATATTGTACCACTTCACCTTTAGCTCATCACAATTTAATATGTAAATTTATTAGCACTCACTTCATTTGGAAAGATCAGGGTTATTTCAAGCTACAGAAATACACTGAATGGAGATCTCATTTTAATTAGTCTAAATTTCCCACTAGTGGAGCCTGTAGTTCTCATCAGTCCCCAATCTATTTTGGCTAGAAAAGCTTGCACATTCCAAACTTACTCTGATGAAACATGCATCTATCTTAATGGTAACGAGTATTGGGGATTTCTACGCATATAGATCTCACACAGTTGTCTATACTGACGAATGTCATTTTGAATGACATGTTGCCGCTCTCAGGTTGATTGGATGTGAGCCCAAGGGCATAGGTAGCAGGCAAAGATGATTTTACTAGGACAGTTTGCATAACAAGCAACTGTCATCTCATTAGCAAGCACAGGCATTTTTGCCACATGCTGTTTAACACATCATCACACCTGTTCACACTTCATTGTCCCAAGAATTCAGTTAGGCAGCTTGCTGTTGGCTTTATTTTTTCCTTTCTTACTGAGAGTTGGTTATTCAGTGCCAGATTGAGAGGTGTGAGATAGGTGTAGTTTAGGCTTTAAAAATGATGTGCTCTCAATACTTCTCTGAGGTGGGGGTAAAAAACCAGGATTATAGTTTGAATAATAACTACTATCAGTGAGTATTTTATGGCTCTTCCTGCTACTTGCTGTTCTTTTGCAAACTGAATTATCTATCCTCCTAGCCTATAAAACTGACCACCTTACCGGTATTTGGATTGACATGTAATATCTTCTTTTCCTCTTCTTACTATAAAATGCACCTTGAAGTCCCAGAGTAAGATTTTTCTATAGTACAAGAGTGAAGGTATCATCATCTTTTGCATAAGTCATTCCTTTGGCTTGACAGACCTTTGTGTACCTATGCATCCCTCACCAACTTCAGCCCTGGGCTACACATCCTGGGGGAAGTCTGTCACTGGTAGACCGGGGTTTTGGCCTACCAGTAGCTAAAATGCAGCTTGTTACTGCTGCTGAAGTGTCTGGATAGCTAATGAGAGCACCCAAGGCTTATCTGGACCCATGATTTAGCTGCTGTGTTGAGAAATAGCTTTCTTTTTCAGCTCCAAAGAGCCAAGAGAAAAATGAGGTACTGCAGACTAGACAAGCTGGGTCACAGTGTTGGGTGGATGGTAAGAGGGGAAAACATGAGAAGGGTATTGCAGCTGCTGATTTGGAGAAGGTGGGAAGAAAGAAAATGAGGAAATGTGGGGGAATGTTGATTTTACTTTTTTAAGGGATGGAGGAGTACTTTGAAGAAAAGATGAGGGAGGAGATGAAGGCTGCTTTGATAAATTGAAATTGCTCATGGCCCACCTACTCAGTCAAGTTGTGCTGACTGTCCAACTCATCTTTTTCATTTGTTGATGACTGTAATTGTGGAGGAAGCTACACACACCTTGATTTTCTCAGAATAAGCATGTTAGCCAAGGAAGGAAGGAGGAAAAACAGTCTTCAATGTGCTACATTGATGGAAGTGTTTCTCACCACTTTTTCTTGGAGTATGAGAAAAGGTAAAGTATCCTTCATACGTCTTGCAGTGTTGTGCCAATCTAAAAATGTTGCTTTATTCAGTTCAATTGATGCTTTCATGTATCTTGTTGAATATACAGTACTCTGCAAATGCAACAGTATCTCTACATTTTGTCATATCCTAATGATGACCCTTGCTCTCTGACTCGGTTAGAGCATTGTGCTAATAACATCAAGTCTGCAGGTTCAATCCTTGTTTGATCCCTTTAGGGGCCATTCACTTCAGAATTGGATCCAATGATCTTTCTGGGTTCCTTCTAACTCAGAATATTCTGTGAAATCTGGGAGATTATTCAATCAGAAATAGATAGCATTAACAACTGAGTTCAGTGAATGAAACCTGAATATTCCATTGCTCTTTTACAGAGAATGTGCTGTGTCGGTGTCGGTGCCTAGCAAATTTACTTGGCCACCTCTCAGTATGTTGACATAATCAAATAGAAAACATGACTATGGGATTGCAACTGACTTACACTTGGTCCTCTTACAAATGTACCATTCTTAATCCTCTTTGCAAGCATCTGCCCCTCTTTTTTTAAATAGTTCTTGAAAACAATGAGTCACTTGCTGTCACTATGATGATACATTTATTATTTCCCAAACTGTGCCAGAGACTGAGACATGCATGTTTATTTCATAAAGAACCATACTTTGTTTTGTTTCACTGCCATCCTGATGAATATTTGCAAATTTGTTCCTTGTAAATATCTCTGGATAAACATGATTTAGTTTTTAGTGAAATATCTGTGAGGTATCCTATGCCCTCAGTTAGGAATGTTTTGAAGAATGCATCTCCTCTGTCTCTTTCTTTTCATACGTTTTTCATTACAGAAAACTCAGAGATGATGCATCAAAACAGATCAAGGGACCCAGTTATTGCTCACATGTTGTGCACCACAGACTCTTTTAGCACATTTTCAAATGGAAGTTTGATGGCTTTTCTCTTGCAGTTAAAACTAGCGCTTCTGAAATGTTCCAAAAGCACATTACATTTTTGGTTCACTCGTCTTCACACTGGATCAGCAGGGGGTTGGTAGTTCTAGGATGAGGGTATGAGACTGAAATTCAATTACTGACTGTGGTCCCCATTTAGAATGAACTGAGCTGCTGCCAGAACTTCAAGACAAATAAAAGATGAATAGAGGATCCAGAGTGGTTTCTGCTTGCTGCAGGGTTGATGCAGTGTTGCTGCCTGCTGCTTCACAATGCTCTGCAAACCTTCTGTTCTCCCTAAGGAAGATGTAGCTCACTGTGTTTAAAAAAAAAAAAAAATCCTCAAGTACAAAATATGACTCTGCATGCAGCAGCATGCTCTGCGTAGAATGGCGTAAAAGTAAAACAACTCGAACAATGTTCCATTTGCAAAGCTACCAGTGGTGAATGGTGAAGGAGGTGTCATGCTGCTTTTGGCATTGAGTAATGCTGAATCCAGTCTGGCACATCAATCCCAAAGTTAAACATCCTGATAGTGAGATGAAGAGGTGGTAGACCTGATAAAGTATACAGATAAAGGAACAAACAAGTGATTCCACTAATAACTTACCCAAAGTAATTATCAACTGAGCAGTCAATTATCAGCTGACAGTCAATCACTTTATACTATAGAAGCTCAGTCCCACATTTTAATGGTGGGATCTTCTAACATACCCCTTCTTGGTAAATATTTATATTTATATTAATATATCTGGTTTTCCATCTTTAATCCTGTGAGACAAAGTTTTATAAAGGTTCAATTACACCTGTATAATCCTTTAGTCATAAAACATGGACAAAATCTGGGACTAAAATTGGATCCAGCCACACACAGGCTCCTCTCTGAGGAGTTCAGAAAGCGTGGGGGTCATTTCTGCACTTCATGACTCAGCAGGAGGGCATGTCTAATAAACTTTGTTGGAAGCTCCCATTCTGCCCATGACACTGCAGTCCTGGTTTATTGCAAAGCAGCATAAAGTGAACAAGATACTAGCCTTCCTACCCCCAGTCTGCTGGCTATGTAGCTTGCAGGACTTGATTTCAGAGACTAAAATTCATCACCTTTTTTTTTTATTGGGAAAATGTGAATGTTTCAGGAAGGGTTCACACATCTCATCTTTCTTAGCAATGTCCTGCTATTGAGTGTGTACAAAGGTAGCTGTCAAAATTATCACATCCAAACTCACACATCCTCTAATGTGTCACAGCATTATGCCATTGGGGACCGAGCATGGGACTTTTCCACTTTATGTTTCTTCTACCCTAGGTGGTTATCCCGATTTATTTAGCCCTTTGCTCTTATGTGCCGACCAGTTCTTATGATCCTCAACTTCTCTTTCATCACAGGTACATAGTATTAACTTTGATTCTGTGTTTCATGGAAAATCTGGTGGCTGTGAAGAAAATGCAGTATTGTCTGTGAGGAGGCAAAATCCACAGAACATTATAAATTACATGTGTCTTCATTATGTGATTGTTATAGCTACTCCAGAAAAGAACAAATCTCCCATCTGACCCAGGATTAATTTGCTGAACCCTGAACGATGTCACTGCTATAGAAATCTCCTTCAAAATTGCATGTAGTGCTTGTTTGTGTGCGGCTGGAGTGAATCCACAGAGCCACCTTCAAGGCATGAGCCATGACAACAGAAGCTGATTATATTGCATATTGTAAAAATACAAAAAGACAAATATGTCCAAATATGGTATCTGTTTCTGTGGATACTTCAGAGGAGGTTGGAAGGAATTTGTGTTGTTCCCTTTATTTCTTCTCTGTGTCTTCACAGACTATCACTTTCAAAGCGCTATGTTTAACAAATAACTGGCATTAATTTCTTCTACTACTCTCAGAGGTATTGTCAGATCATAACAGTCCTCTGCAATAGCCACCATGTTCTCTGTTTTACACTTCTACCATGTAGTCAATGTGGTTTGAAAGTGCATTGACGGCTATGGAGAAAGAAAATTGCCTCTCATGGAAGTTGTGCATTATTTTATGGGATCATATGCTAGAAAAACATCCAACTCTGAAGTTACACATGCAGAAGCAAAAACCATGGGATATTTTTACATAAAGCAATAGTACCTTTCTTTGTAAGTATCCCTGATAGGGGTACCAATGCAATACTACTGCCAAAAGCATTTCTTGTGCTTGAGAACAGGTGAGAGGAGATATGTCTGCAAGTAACACTGATAAAACTGCTCTTAAGAATATTGTACCCAATTCTACCGTGTATGTTTTAGAAGTGTTCTTTAAAAATTGGGGAAGGTGTACAAAAAGGAACAAAAATTTTGTAGGAATATAGATGATAGGCTTCAAGCTCAGCGTGTGTAATTTACCAAAGGGAGATTGAGAGGTGGCTTGATAATACAGTTTAAATACTCCCATTGAGGGGGAAAACTGAGCATTTAAGTGTTATTTCATCTAGTACAGAAAAGAACAAGAGCAACCAGTGGCTAGAAGTCAAGGACAGATCAGTTAAATTTTAAAATAAATGACATGTAGTTTTCTTTTTTAAAGGTGAGGTTATTAAACTCTTGGGATCGCTGCTGAATTGTCATTGTGTTACTGTGTGCACAGTGAAAACTTACTAGAAAATACAGTTAGAGCCAACATAAATTATGCTCTAACCAAATATCAGTTAATGAGCTTAATACAAAATTAAGTAGATGAAATTTAGGAAGTTCTAATGGTCCTTCTGGCCTCAGTCTCTGTAAATTCTGAGTGCTAATTAAGTGACCATTTTTCCTGAGTAAGGTCTTCAGTATCTAACCACAAAGTAAGAACACATAATTTCTTATACCCTCTAGAAAAGATACACATCTCACATGGGTACATTGTATGCTGGCATGTTAGACAATTTGCATAGCTGTTCAATAGACAAAGTCTTTGTGAGAACATCTCTTTTCCATGAAATAAAATGAAAAACATTTGCCACTTGAAAATTGCAAGAATGTGATTTGAATGCTGATGAGGGTTGCTCTCTCACATTTTGTATTACAGGAGTCAAATGTGTAACCCAGGAATAGTGTTTGTGTTATGTTTGGTTTAGAAAACTGAACATAGATCCCTCAGGCACTTCTTTTTCAGGCGATCTCATGTGAGACAGAAGCAGCAGGGGGAAAAGGAAAGAAAAAGCTCTTTCTGACTGATCTTCTCCAGACACAGTTTTTCAACTGTTAGGAGAAAGGGGGAGTCTACATTTAGCTTCCAACCCAAAATCCAATTGCTCTGAAGTTTTCAGGCTGTTTGGCTAGACCGTTTTCTTTCCCACTGAGAAACACTCATAAAACTCATGTGGTTTATTTGAAGATTAGTGTGGAAAACATTGAACATCTGTCTCTTATCTTCCGACAGGCTGGGTAAAGATTTCAACAAAGTGGCTTGCAAAACTGATGATCTAAACTTGAGCCATTTTATGCTGGCTATATCTGTGCAGAGAGGAATAACTACCAGACATGAGTAATTTTCTTTTTAAATGATCTTTTTTTCAATTAGCCTTTGGGAGACCTCCCCTATGTATTGACATCAGTGCTTTTTTCTAACATGTCAGAATGATTCACGGCACTGAAAAGAAAACTTAGGGATACAAGTTGAGGGGACAAATGAGCTTGAAAACTCCACAATGAAGTAGGGTTAGGGAGGACACCTCCATGGAGACCTCTCTGCAAAATGAGGAGAGTTCCTTATTTTGAATAGAAATCCTCAGTCTGGAATACCACAACAGGAGATTTTTGTAGATCATTAACATATTCTTCTATTTTTTTTTTTGTTTTCCCTCATTAAGTTACTCTGTAGTTTTGAAATTACAAGTTCAGATTTGTCAGTTTCAGATCGTGTAAGAAAGAAAAAGATCCAGACGTGGAAATGTAATTTCTATTTGACTTGGTTTATGGTTTTTTTTGTCCCCTGCTTTCTTTCTTTTACCTTCTGCCTTTCTTTCTCCGCCTTTCAGGCTTGGAATTTCAGAATATTTTGTGCAGCTGTGAGGTGCAGAAGTAAATGTTTATTTAAAGAAAAAAAAAAGACAAATACAACTCTCTTAAAAGGATTCTTCCGAAACTACTTTGTTCCAAGAGTTTAGAATACACAAATACTATGACTGTCACTAAAATCAGAAGTGTAAGTGATGGCTAGGTGTTTCTTATTTTGTCCACTGTGTTTGAATCTTTCTGGGGGAACCATGTGCAGTCTCAGAATTGACACAGCACCATTTGTCTTTACACAGTTTACTGCTATAAGTGTATCCAGAAACCCTAACTCAACTTCTTATCCTTGTGTACTCCTCATCTTTGTCAAGGCTTTGAAGGTAACCCTGCTAAGAATCAATATTTGACTTTTGGGGTTACATCTTCTGTTTCCATTTACTGAACTTTAACCTTCTCTGAATGCCTTTGTCCTATGCCTGAAATGAAGAAATATCAAGCTTGGGAAGGCAGCAGCTATTGCTGAAGAAGGCATACGTACCAGACTTCCCTCTGCAGGATAGTCAAATTTTTTTAAGAAAAAATGCCTAAGGCAACTTTTAAAATCTGATTTTTCTGCCACATTACCCATAGTTTTAATCTCTTTCATTCATATATTCTTTCTTTCTTGGAATATTCTTGCCACAGTGTTGTGGAAAGGTATTTCTGAAAAGAGTGTCTTTGGTTCTATTTGTTGTTGTTTCCAGCATTAACTAGGACCAGTTTCTACTTTGTTAACGTTCTTTTGCCTTGGGATGGTACCTTTTCTGTGATGTAACTGTGACTGAGGAACTAGGGCAGGGTTGGAATTTAAGTCAGTGTGATTGTTAGGTCACTCAGTATGCAGCCTGTATATAGAGACATGATTATGGCCGCTTACCAGTAGCTGTCGGGTCATTGCAGTGCCTTGTATTGCAGTTCAGTGGTGCGTTCTAAAATCTAAATTAGAATTTTTTTGAATGAGTTTCCCAATTTAGATACTTTTTTCAAGACAGTACAGAATCTACTTCTAAGGCAGTACACATTTCAAATTACTGCAGTAACAGATCATCTGAAAATGCATAAAGCAAACTCCTTTTTATTTTTGGAACTATAAATACCACTGCCACTGTAAAAGCACAGATTGGGTCCATCCCTGTAGGCATAAGTTGCACTTTCTTTTGCTAGTAAGGCTCCTGCTTCTGCTAAATTCCCAAAAGGGTATTTTGGTCTACTGGAACAATAGGGATGTGATGACAACTCAGAGATGGTGCCTTCAGTTCAGTATTGAAAATAGTAGAAAACATATCTGTGGTTCTCCAACAGATGTTAGAACAGCCAGTTCCACAGGAATACCGGATCATTTAGTATATTTGCAGATCTGCCCAGTTGTGAGGGAAAAATGTGATTTCTTATGACTTCCATTATCTACTTCTTCTGTCCACTGGGTGCTCGTGGCTGGAGGCAAGTCTTAAGCACTAGCTTCCTTAGATTTTCTGTAAACGCATATCGTTTTCATACTGATATTTTAGAATGAGATCATCATAGTGGTAAAAGCATTGCACAAAATCTTCCTTGTCACTAAACATACCATAAAATGTGGATGATTTCAGAGCAGGCAAGCAATTAAAGGAAAAAATGGTGAGCTATTTTTAAATGTCTGGATTTTAATTTTCTGTTTCTTTTCTGCTATTTTAGCAGACAAGACTGGAAGGTAGCAATTGCAGTACTTGTTTCAATGGTGTGCTTTAAAACAGCTGGTAATTGACTTTAACTGTAATTATTGGCTTCTTACCAGTACTTACAGCTGTATGGTTAAGATTGCTGCTTTGAACCTCATTTTTGGCATTTATCTATATTGTTGTATTACTTTCCTAATTACCTTTTCATCAGTTTTATTTAGATCTTGCGCTGAGATATAATTACTTGAAACCAAAAATTCTCTATGGATTTATTTCCATAAATTATAAATATGTTATGTATTATTTTACCAGACAAAAGGTCAGCAAGCCAATTTGCTCTCCTACTAGGGAATGTGCTACAGATTGGACAATGACCCTCTGCAAAAAACTGGCTTGGCTGTTGTAAATCTTGTCCTTTATTATATGTAGAATAATGCTTTGACTGATTGTGGAATGAAACTAAAAACCCTGTCAAACAAAGCATTCAAAATTTTCTATAGTTCCTAGAGAATATGCTGTGAATGTCTAACCTTTGCAATAACTTGTGAAATAGGAGTGCACACATAGCTATTTTGAGAGATCATTGGCACAGATTGATAATCCTCTTTTAAAATGTTTTAAATCTGCTCTAGTTATTACTCTGTTGTTATCTGCAGAAAGCTTGTATTCATTGGAAGGCAATCAGTCATGTGAGTGAGGAATTCAGGATCAGACCCTGTAGAGACAGAAAATTATTTTGCTCTCAGCTGACTAAAATATCTTTGAGTACAAGGACTGGGTTGAGAGGATATGAGTTTAGAAAAAATGAATTTGTTGTTCAGACACTGGAATGGGATTCAATTTCCCATTCTGCCACTCAGCACCTCAGTTCCTGAGCTCTCCTGCTGTTGAATAGATAATAGCACACATTCATCCCCGCATTTAGTACATGCATGTGCCTTGCCATGCACAGTATGCTGCTGATCTTGTCAGCTGAATGCATTGATATAATACAAGCGACAACACTGATAGCAATAATAGTGGGAAAAAGGACTGACAGACCCAGTGAGGAGCAGAGCCCTGAGAGACAGAGGTCCACTCTAGCAGCTCACTTCCTTGCTCTGTACCAGCAAGAGATGGGCAACAATGTCAGAGGTGAATGAGGAGAGAGTGGGGGTAGCCTGTGAAGGCTCCCAAGGTGAGCATCTGTGTCTCCCCAGGGCCTAGGTGTGATGGAGGCACGTGCAAACCCAGCAATCAGCTTCTTCTCCTTTAACAAGGCTTGCCCTAATTGTCCCTGCTGCCTCCTGTGGTGACCTGGGGCATCAAAGTCACAATGTCAAGACAAAATGACCATGTAGATCACAGGCAGCTGAACAATGAGTCGTGGTGTTTCTGCTATTAAAATGACTATTTTTTTTATTATTATTTCAAATTAAAGTAAATAGCATTGTTCATGGGAGGATTCCTCCTATTTCTCCCGTCAGCACTTTGGTATTTCGAATCTTTGGTTTTATAAAAAGCCCAGATGCTGATACAAAATTACAATATTAATTAGCATAATAGTTGGAAGGTAGAAGTCTGTGTCATTGACAATCCTGTCTTCTTGGCTCCAGTTCTGAGCTCAGAGTCCTGCAGAGCAGATCAAAGTGCCAAAATGAGCCCAATGGTAGAGCAGCTCCTAGTTGGAGTGCTTTAAAAACCTTGTCTTGCTCTGAGTGACAACTGATAAAAATGTTTTCTCATGCCCAGAAGCCTGACATTGTCAGAGGTCTAAAGGATGGTACTGTGTTAGTGTTACAGAGCTGAGCTTGGCCCTGCAATTGCTGCTGTAACAAGCAAGCTGTGCGGCTGCCTCTGACGCCTCTTTGTCTTCTTTGCTCTGGTGAATCTTTCATGTGCTTTTCTCCCTGATTTTCCTCCCTCCTCACTGCTTTACTAATTAAAATTCTAATCACTATGACAGCCAGAGCTAGGGGGGGAAAAAATCATTCTTCCATGCTGCAGAAGGTAATTTCAAGGTGTTTTAGCTGCCAAAGAAACGAATGGAAATTAAACAAAGAAACTGGTTGTCAGAAGGGGGTGAGTTAGCTGCTGTGTCCCCTTCTACTATAATAAAATACTAAACGTCTAGAGGAAAAAAATAAAACAGGATTTGTCATAAGCATTATTGCCATATATTTAGAGATAATATAATCTGATTTACCATTCTGAGTAAGGAAAGTTTTGTATGTGTTTATTAACATCAAAATAATTTACTTACATTGCAGTGAATGCAATGTCAAAGATTTAACTTGGTTTGATGTGTGATTGCTGAGGATATGTATTACTTGCTTTTGTGAGCTGTGGTTGAGAATATTCATTGAAAATGTATTTTGCAGGAACCTGCAGATACTTATTTAAAATGATAAACAGTTCTTGATGCAGTGTGGTGTGGCTCAAGATGCAGATATTGTGATATTATAATTTATAAAAGGTAAAATATTATGGTGGTCAAGTGTCACTAGTTGCTTTTTCAGGCATTTTCCTGGCTTGGTAGAGGTAATTTTTAGACCTACATATTTCTTCAAAATGTATGCTTTTGTAATGCAGTTTAATAACACACAGTTGTGTTAAGATTCAAAAAAAATGCTCTCTATTGTACAAATATATGGGCTGAACAGGCACATATATACTTGCTCACAAAGAAGCATATAGACATACAAGAGTGTGTGTATCTCTGCCCTCACTGCTCTACCAGATATATCTCACAACCAGGGTAAATTAAATGTCTCAAGAGTTTGTAGCAATTCAGCTCATAGAAATCCTGCGCCAGCTTTTAGCTATTGCTCAGACTAAATCCAAAGCTTACTGAGGTATCAACAAACACATGGTTCATTTCTGTTGTTTCTCTTCTGTTTCAGCTCTCACAGTGAGGAACTAGAGGGTTTTACGGAGAGTCAAATATCATGTTATTTACAGCCAGAGCTTTTTAACATTTGAACCTTTTTCTCCAGCCTCAGGCTAAAAAGGGACAAGGGTGATGATCATACTTTGAGTGTTGGAACTCTATTGTGTTCTGCTAGTTGTGTCAGAACTGGTTTTGGACGATGTGGAAATGCTTCTGCAACACCAGCCTTGCGATCAGAAGAGCTACAGAATTTTGTCTTTCTGCCTTGTGTCTGTAGTTGCTTCCAAGGGGTGGTGTTTCAGGAAATGCATATTCTCTTCCTTGTCATCCTCCCAATCTTTTTATAAACCTACCATGACAGAATTGTAACACTTAGTTCTACTATTTTGACAAGTCTTCAACAACTTTGCTGGAGGCCATCCCTTGTCTTTTACTGATGGATGAAGAGGATCCTCTCCTCTAAGCTGTTTCCTTTTGCTTGTCATTCCCACAATGCCTTCATTTGTGCGAGATTTCAAAGCAAAAGAGGGTCCCAGTCTTATCTTGAAAATGCTGAGTGACTAGTGGATCTTTGCTTTCTGGAACAGATACTATCTGATGAAGGTAATGCTTGCTATAATCACTTTAGAAAAACCCTTATGAGACTCTTGTCCAAATCCAGCTAGTTCCACTTGAACTCAGCCAGATGAAATTTTGCCACAACTACATGGTTGAATGTATTCTTAATCAAGAAGTGGCAATCATTGAATGTGCAGCATAGAGTGGTACTAAAAAAGGAATTGTTCTTCATTCTGCACAACAAACCTCTTCTATTTCTGAAACTCTTTATTTTCATTGGAATAATTAAAAAAAGGAAAATAAGAAAAAAAAATCATGTACAATCCTTCATTCTTCCCTGTGGTGAAGGGGAAATTCAAACCTCAGAGAGTTTTTTCTACATTAATTTACAAATAATTATTTTCTTATTCTTCACCGTACTTTATTTTCCATAACACAACTTTTCAAAAAATGGACAGAAATATGTGCATAGAAGAGGAACGGGGAAGCCAAAAATTTTGGTTATGCAAACTCACTTGTTTTCAAATGAAAGTGCTAATATTGACACAGGATTCGTTTACTTGGAGAATCAATGATTCTGCCCTTACATGCAGGTTTTACAGAATGAGTGTGTGCAGTTATCTTTGAAAATGTCACTTTAATAGTAAGAATTAAAACTCTGTCGGAAGGGGTTTAGATCACGCCTTTATCAAGGATTCAACACAATAAGTTAGTCAAAAATCTGTGGCTGTGAGGCACTGATGTGTCTTTAATTGAAAAAAGAAAGAAGACTGATTTTAAAAATTTACTGTGACCATTTTGGGAATGTGTTTATTTTGACTGATCTGTTTCATTCATAATGAGTAAAAATTTTCATTTACATTATAATAAAAAACAAGGATAATGGCAATTGAGTTGTGGTCAACTGATTCATCTCTGATATCACAGTTCTTACTTCTAGCAATATATTGTTTCATGTTTGCCTCTGAAATCAAATCATAAATCTTACCTAAATAATACTGGGATTTATTATGCAAGAATAAGTTTTTAAGAGAAGAATTATATTATTTACCAGCATTATCTTTTTGGCACTCTCAGCAACATGATATGGGTGGCATGGACAATTCATGTCAAATACAAAATTTTATTGGACTAGATCAGGTTCTTAGATGGTGCAAATCTGACATGGATGTAGTTTTTATGCATATATCAAATGAGGATCTGTTCTACTATATTTGTCTTCTGGATACCAAGAACACAGTGTGTTAAACCTTTAAAGGATAGTTACATATTAAATATGAATTCAGCAAAAATTATGAGATATTCTTTGTCTTGCAAAACATGGATTTAGACTCACTGAATTCTTAATACAGAAAGGCGGAAAAATAACCCAGGAAAGTTGTAAAGAAAAAGTTTAAGATGAAATTTGGAGGAACAGCAGAGAAATCTTTCAAAACTCTTGATCAGCCTGGTATTTCCAATGAGATATAGACATATAGTAGGTCTAGGGTTCCCAGGGACCTCTGGAGGTCATGTTTCACAGCCTGCTGCTCAGAGCTGGGACAGATGAGGCAAGATAGGGCAAGTCAGGCATGGCCTTGTCCAGTGGAGCCTTGGAAGCTTCAAGAGTGGAGCTTTCACCCCCTCTCTGCCTCAAAACTCAATCTCAGCTTATAACTCCCTTTCTTTGTAGGTGTGCCTGGCCAGGGCTTCCTCAGTCCCTTTGACTGGGGACCTTTCACCTTTGCATAAAATAAATAGTCGTAAAGCTGGAAAGAGGAAATGGATCTCAGCAGTGGTGGCTTGGTCCTCAGTATAATAAGTGTTCAATTATTTATACACAAGGAGAGAACAGCTACACCATGACTTGAAAGCCTGCTCCTCTTTGAATACCCTTGTGGTCTCTTGGAACAGAGGAATCTAAATACCTTCAGGTAGAGGTGGGATTAAATCCACACAGGACAAGAGCTCTAATCACTGAACTACAAAGTAAAACAGCCCTACTACTGTTCCCTCCCATTCTTGGAAATTACGTCATTTCATTGCTCTTGTTTTTCTTATGAACTGGCCAGAAATTATATGTTTCCCTGTGGGTAAAATGTAATATTAGCATGAAGTTGTATGGGAGGAGTGGGAGCACGGGAGTAGAGTTGCAGGACAAAAAACAAAGCAAAAATAGTACATGAGCTTTATTTGAATATATCAAATGCATATTCATTCCCCCTCCCCCCATTTGGCCACCCATCTGAAAAATCAATTATTTGCACAGCCATAATCAGTGCTACTTCCATGTCCATATCCTCAAAAAAAGAGACAGTTCCATAATGAATATTTAAAATCTGACTTTTTAAATTTTCTGTGTAAGTTTGCTCAGTATCTGAAGTGATGGAGAAAGAAATCTGTGCATTTGTGTCAAGTGGTGGTTGCAAGGAAGGATTTTGGCAGCATTTCATGCAGCAGTTTCTGAATTCACCTTCCTTTCATTTCCTCTCTCGGCAGCCAACAAAATGAGTTGACACAGGGCGAATGCCTGCCAAAGAACTTTAACAGGAGGCAGTTTTTAATTAACAGAGGCCAAAGAAGGTGATAACCCCAAGGGTAGCAAGGAGAAATTAACATGGAAAAGCAGTTCCACGCTTCCGTGGGTCCCAAAAGGCCATTCGTATTAGTGGTGTCTGTTCTGATTGAACTTTTTCCATGTCTTTTTATTGATTCCCTTGTCAGACTCTAACAAAAACACTGCTGGCCGTCAGTTGTTTGCTCGTGATGGCGGTTTATGGCTCTAAACAGCTTCCCTGTAAAACATTCAGCATGGCAAGGTCTGTCACTGTGGTTAGCATTTCCCAGAAATGATTAATTTTCTTAGACCTAGAATAAAACTCAACAAAATTAAAGCTAAAGCCTGCT
Source organism: Neopelma chrysocephalum (assembly GCF_003984885.1). NCBI lineage: Eukaryota > Metazoa > Chordata > Aves > Passeriformes > Pipridae > Neopelma > Neopelma chrysocephalum. Next base: position 2,350,926 of record NW_020925585.1, on the reverse strand, counting down.
GAAATTAAAGAAGTTCAGTTAACAGTTTCTGTCCAAGTAACTATTTCATCCTAATAATTGTTTGTCTGGCTTAGAGTAAAATGTTTTAATTATTAACGTTTTTTGAAGTGAGATTTCAGAGCAGATAATCATGTTGGCTGTTTCAGAAAGAATTTAGACATTTAGCATATCTGGCACTTGTGGAAAGTATTTTTAAAAAAATAATATCCTCTGGATAAATATTTCAAGTTTCTCTTCCTGGGATGAAAATGAATAATAAATAAAGCTTGTAAGAGCTTGAGGAAGAACCTGCCTAGAAAGCAAATATAAATAAGTAAAAAAAGAAATGTAATAAATAAATAAAAAGCTGGCACCTTTATGTGTACTCAACTAATGCCAAAAAGGTGGAGGACCATTCTTTACAACAGCTCAGGAAAAATCCATGCTTATTTTTATATCTTTCTGCTGCACAGTCAACTCCAGATAATAAAGAGCATAATTCAATAACATTTGAACAACTATACAGAAGAGAGCCCAGTACTTCCATTCCTGCTTCTTAGAGACAGAAAAAGATTGTCGTACAAAAGGAAGCACTGCTCCTATTTTCTTCTTCAGAACTGGGGCCTAAATGTTGCTGTTCATTTCATTAACTGATTTATTCAGAGAAAGTGTTATCCCATTCCACTTAAAAGACTGTCATTCTTAGTCCTTCAGACACATTAACTATTTAAGTACACAGACTTTGTCCTTGGAAAAGCATACACAGCTTCCATTGATTTCAGTGGCAATGACACCTTTTTTCAGAGGTCAGCTGCGTGAGCTTCAATAAGGTGAAGGTCTGAGTCTTGCATTTCCATCACAACAACCCCATGCAGAGCTACAGACTTGGGGCAGGGTGACTGGAAAGCTGACTAGCGGAAAAAGTCCTTGGGGTGCTGATTGACAGCAGCTGAACGTGAGCCAGTAGTGTGCTCAGGTGGCCAAGACAGCCAAAGGCATCCTGACCTATATAAAAACAATGTGACCAGTAGGACCAGGGCAGTGACCATCCTCCTGTACTTGGCCCTGGGGAGGCCACACCTCAAATGCTGTGTCCAGTTCTGGGCCCCTCATTACAAGAAATATATCGAGGTGCTGAAGTGTGTCCAGAGAAGGGCAATGGAGCTGGTGAAGAGGATGGAGCACAAGTCTTATGAGGAGCAGCTGAAGGAGTTGGGGATGTTCAGTCTGGAGACAAGAAGGCTCAGGGAAGACCTTATCACTCCCTACAACTACCTGAAAGGAGATTGCAGCAAGGTGCAGGTCAATGTCTTCTCCCAGGCAATCAGCAACAGGATGACAGGACATAGCCTCAAGCTGTACCAGGGAAGGTTCAGTTTGGACATTGAGGAAGAATTTCTTCACAGAAACAGTGGTTAAACATTGGAATGGACTTTCCAGGGATGTGGTGGAGTCACCATCCTTGGAAGTGTCCAAGAAACAACTAGATGTGGCACATAGTGTTATGGCTTAGTTGACATGGTGGTGTTTTCTCAAAGGTTGGACTCAATGGTCTTGGAGGTCTTTTCCAGCCTTAATGATCCTATGATTCTATGGCCTTCAATACATTCCCAGAACTGGTATAATTCAGGTATCTATTTTAACTTTTACAATTTGTAATTCAGCCTCAGTACTATTATAGAAGAAGTTTCTGCAAATCATCTGACTTGAACAGTGTCACCAACTGCCAACTTTCATTAAATTGAATATTACTGCCATCACTGTTAATATTACTATTATTTGTACTATGATCCAGAAAGCATAGCTCAGAAATGGACTAAGATCTATTGGTTATCTCACATAATTAATTAAGTCTGCTTTTAAATACAGTATCCTTTGCTTGCTCTTTTTGAAGGTATTTTTACCTCCCCACGAGAGATCGTCCAAGGTACATCGTGTCACTGATACTTGGCTTGCCGAGACTAAAATGGCTAGGTTATACAGCTGTGTAACAAGGGCTGTTTATTTATTTATTTTTAGGATAAATGGCAATTGGCATTAAACAATAGGAGCTATGGTAAAAAATAAGACTAATGCAGAGAGAGAAACTGCAGATATATACGATGTACTTCCATCGTGCTTTGGAACCCATGAGACTTCATAGCTACTGTTTGTTATTTGGCAAAACATATTCTCAGAGACAAACATCTCAGCCTAGAGAAAAGAAAGCTGTTAAGCTGTTGATGTGTTAGATTTTTTTTTAAGTCTTTTCTAGTTTCCAATTAGAAACCCTACATAGTTTCTACATAAAAAAAAAAGAAGAACAAAAAACCCATAACGCATCTAGGCTCGGAGTGTTTGTTATTATCTCTGTATGTCACCATTTAAATCAAGACAATAAACACTGAGAAAACATTAATCTCCTCTTGTCCCCTGCTTAAAACAAATCTCACAGAAAATACTGACAAATGATATTTTAATTGGTTTGACCTCTAACGTGATTAAGTAATTATGAAACCTCTTCTCTTTAACAGCCAGTACTTTATATTCTTTCCTCAAAGAGTAGCTGTTTACAGCTAGTAGCAATGTGATTGATTTTTCCATATCAGATACATTGTTATGGTCTATTGCTTCCATAGCAAACCTATAACATCTGTCTTCAAACTCAGACTGCAGTCCTGCACTACTCTGTGTTACTTTATGCAACCACATTCTTCCATTACAAGTATGAGTGGATTAATATTGATTTTTCCCTCTTGTCCAAGACGGAAGGTCCATCTTAACAGCAATAAATTACACAGCTGAAACATGAGAACCTACTTGGTCCTTCTTGGTCTTCATGCTCAGGATTATTACCTTGATACCAATTTCTGATGTTTTTAACCCATTACAAGGCTGAAATTGAATGTTGTGCTCAGGTTTAAATACTTGTTTGGCTTATGTTGGCAATACCAATTCACAGTACCTAGTTCTAGTAACAGCTCTTAACTAATTACAGATTGGTAAGAGTGATCTACCACAGTTTGCACGCAGATAGGCTTGGAGGTAAAACAGCAAAGAACAGCATTAGGGCAGGGTTGCCTATAAGTGACTACTTGCTCAGAAACAGGGTTTCATGAGGGCAGCAGAGAGAGGGTAACAAAGCAATCCTGAGCACCAGAAACAGCACTGTTGAAAGTATGAGGATGCACTGAATTAATAATGCACCTTTTCTGAGTGGTGATCAGATTAATACCTGTTAGGATTTGGTTATTAAAATTGTTAGCAGTGCCTCTGCCTGAATTAAGGTACAAATGAGACCAGTATGGGTTTTATTTAATGGTAAACGTGAGACAGAAATGTAGAAAGAAATAGGAAAAAGGAGGGGGAGGAAGGAAGAAAGTGACAGACAGAGATTAAAATAGGAAACTCCCTCACCACTGGGAAACCCGATGGCGTCCTGGTGGTCCAGTTCTTCTGGTCTTCGTTGTGGTGAGGGTCTCACGAAACATGGAGTCCAGTGGATTAATATATGTTCAGGATATGCCCAGGCACCTCCCCTGGGGCAGGGGCACGGGAAGCTTTGCAATCTCTTGTGGCAAGCTCTGGATTCACATCACTTGGATAACGTGCAGTCCTCTGGTGGTGGAAGGCCTCAGGAATGAGTCGGAGGGATGCTTTGGGGGTTTTTGATGGTTTCTGAGCCCTTCTCAGCTGCCTGTCCTGTGAATGTCCCATGTATATGCAGTCTTCCCAGAGTGGGAGGGTTTATTCCTTTGTTTTGGTGTGGAGAGATTTCACCATCACACATCCAAACCCCTTCTCCCCCACTGAGCTTTTTTTACTTCTTCTCAGGCCTGAGGTGATTAGACAATAGTCTTATCTCATGTTGCCAGTCACAGTCAAAATTGCAGTGAGGAGGCATTGGGAGGGGGGCACCTTGGTGTTTGCAGTTAGGCAGTTGCTTCCTTGCAGTTTGACAAAAAGTCTTTTTATGATTTTGACAATGTTTAAGACATTACCAGCATTTCAGTCCACCACAATGTCATGCACGATAGTGATGCAAAGTTCCTATAGACTGGTTCAACTTTGCAGTTTATTTTTCCGGCCTTATTTGACTGGTGAAAGGATGTTAAAATCCATTATTGGATCTAAAACTTGAAATGGGGAACAAATCTGCAGGACATTGATTGTTAAGTATAGACATCTTTATGGCTACTGCTTGATTTCACCTGAAGTGCCAGATATCTTATGGTGTTCTGCATGCTTGGTGTTGTGCTGCTGTGGCGCTGTCTGGTCACTCTTGCGCTTTTAGGCAATGTTTCATTAATATGAGGTTTATTTTTTTGTGTTTTTCTGGTTCATTTGAAGATATTTTTGCAGCAGGAAAAATATTTTTGATATGCTGTTAACAGATACAGGCCTTCTAGCCTGATGGAGACGTGTGTGTAAAGCTTGAAATAATAATCTATGGGGCTAAATATAGGTGTGGAAGGGAGAAAATCTGCCCGGGAAAGGATACAACTGCAGGGATGCCATAACAACCAGGTGCAAACATAAGATCACTGAGGGAAAAGAAGCTGCAGAGCCAGTGGTTCCCTTTGACCCTGGAACACCAGAGCAGTGGCACCAGTGGGTGCACAGTGCTGGTGGTGACATCACTTTTTCCCACACAGGCAGCTCACCACGGGCCTGGAGTGACTACTTTCTTCTTTTTCCTGTTCCAGCAGCAGTTTCAGCAGTTCTATGTAATCCAGCTAGCATTTGAACAGGTCTTCGTGTACTGTAATAGTTTTTCTGACCCAGCAGCCAATTTATAAATGTGTGCAGAAGCTGTGCGGTTGCATTTCTAGAGGGGCTGAAGGCATTATTGGTTTCATTAGTTCATAGAAAATATGAAAATAAGGATAAAAATTGTTATAATCTAGAGGAAAAAAAACCCAGTCCACATACTTCCAATCTAAAAACGTATTTTTTGCTTTTTTTAGTGGCCTCCTTTTTTTTAGGCACATACAAACTTCTCTATTAACCACCAATTGCATGTGGTCGGCACAAAAAGGACAACTAGATCATAGCTTTTCTCAGGCTTCAGGTTTTGCTGACGGTTCAGCACTTCTCCACCTGTTTATACTGTATTTTTTCTAGTAGCATTTGCTTTTTGCAATATGTAAAGTATTAACTATGGAAGGACTTGGCCAAGTATTAGTTAACAAATTGAATTTCTCCCAGACAAAATAGTTTTAGAAACAGCAAAACAAAGATCATCTTGCCAGCTATGTCTTTTACAGAACATAACCGTATAGAACAGTCTTTTTAGAAGACTACAGCTGTAACTTGGAGGGGTGTCCTCATCAGGAAACATTGGCTAGAACTGATGAATATCTTTTAGAAATGTCTCTGGAAAAATATGAACAACAGAGTTAGTAATCTTTATTCAAAATACAGACTGGAAAGCTATATTCAAAATGTTTTCAAATGTATATTTAGTATATTCACAGCTTATCTGTTAGAAGACAATCTGTTCATCACGCACGAGATGAGGACATATGTAGATACAGTTTTTCTCCAATAATAGGATTCCTAATATTCTTAGGGAAAAAAAAAGAAGAAACAAAATTGCATATAAAGTACTGAAAGTACCATAGTAATAACTTTAAAAACAAAAATGAGTCTGTGGCAATTTTAAACATTGCAAAAATCTTGTGTAAGCATACCTGCAGCTTTTCTGAAGACAGTCCTGAAGCTTTATGTTTTCTTGAAGATTTTCTGAGTAGTTAGGTATCTTAGATAGAAATCTTTGCACTAAATGGAGAGAAAAATGCTTTTGGAGTGGACTCAGAGTTAAAGCTAACAAAACTTGTGCACGAGGTTAGAACATACCACCTCAGTTTTCTCTGAATTCACTGGTAGATGGGAAAAGAAAGAAGTAAATGAAGGGAAATTACCACTATTGTAAATGGAACACACATTTCTTTTTCTTTTTTAGGGAACATGGAAACTGAAAGGTTTTGTAAACAAAATCACTGTATATAAAGCTGCAATAGCTTACATACTGCTAATATAGTAAATGTTTAAATTACACTCCCAAGCAAGAAAATTTTACAACAGTTTTTGATGTGTTTAGACTCTGATTTTATTCACAAATTATTTGCAAATGAGTTTTTTAATCATTTGCTGTTTGGAATTTTTTGACAATGTGTTGTGTGAAGTAACCTCATTCATTGTATCTCATGCAGATATTTGACTAGCAGCAACTATTTGCATATTCATATTTGTCCTGTGATGTGCAAACTGTACAGGTGGCTACCCTTATATCCTAATATCCTATCCTAATCTTCTGAGCTACCTAGGGATATAGTTGCTTTCACTTTTCTCAGGAAAATGTTAGAGATATTTTTTCTTTGTTATTCTTCCTTTTTTTTTTTTTTTAATGGTAATAAACTTATTATCATGGTGTCTGAGTGGTTTGTTCTCAGGGCAGTGTTAACAGCTGTTATTCATGCCAAAGTAGTTCAAATGGGACATTTACTAATGTTTTCATTTTCTCATTTCCAACAGAAAAAAAAACATTTCATATATTTACGTACTCAAGATTTAAAATTATCTTGCTGACTGACAGGAGCAAAACATTTATCAAGAAACTAAGACTGGGTTACTAAGTTGTAAACAACACAGTTTGTATAAGGACAAGTTTGGGGGACGGGTCTTTTTGGTTTAGGCCTATTGATGCACTTAGGAAAATAGATGGAATTTGACATACAAAAAAATCTTTTCTGGGTCACAAAGGTTTATAGCATGATTTTAATAGGTACCTTGATGGCTTCTTTATGAGAGCATAGCTGGTGCTAATAGTTTCTTAGAGAGGTGAAAAATGCCTCCAGTCTTTTCTCTGCAGGGCTACTTCACTGTTTTCTCTAGAAATACAGTGGATATTTTCTTCCCTGTAATACCATAGTAGATTTTTTATTTGATTACTGTGAAAAATTATTTCAGAAAAGGAGTACTATTAGAAAAGGTATTTGTGATATTTTAGAATATTATTAAAAAATTCTTAAAAAGACTGCATATTTCTCCTATTAGATTACATTTTCCTTTGGCATTACTAAACACTTTAGTTATTATTCTATCATGTCACATAAACTGCCAGTACCCACAACTAAAATCTAAAATAAGAAATAGGGACACCTGATAGAAACTGATTTCTCTCTGCAATCATAGTTTCAATATGTGCAGCTATTTTTATTGTCATAATTGTTTTAAAAATATTTAAAGCGTTAGTACCTGTGATACAGTATTACAGTTTTATGGGTCTCATTAGAGCCTTCAATCAGTGAAAACAGCAAGGCAGGGGTGTATGAAGTCCATGCTGGTGCTTGAGGGCAATGCAGAGACTCACTGTTCTGAGGTAGATGTACTCTCTTGGGTTTTGAAGAGGAGCAATATTTGTACTTTAGCCAGAGAAAGAGTGAAGGCTTATTGACTTCAACCTCCGTTGCCTTTTTATCCTTGCACATCAGCTAAAGTCAATATAAAATCCTTCCTGCAAACCTGCTCTTAAAAAGTCTACAAAGTCCAGGTCCCTTTTGGTTTGTATGGAGTGATGAGCTCTGCAGCTTGAACTGGATACTGAGGACTGATCTCCTCCAGAGGCTGCACCATGGTCCGTGTTGCCACCTGAAACAAGAGTTAGCCTGAACATTTTTCTTTCCTCAAATTATTTTCAAACTCAGAAAACAGAGATGACAATGAATGGTTTTCATATTCATAGACTCAAATCCATTTTCCTTCTAGCTACAAAGGAATAGTAAAGTAATTACTGTAAAGTCAGGTCTGCACTGTGTGTAGAGGTTCTGAAATATATTTTGGTATTCCTTGAATAAAGTAATTGTGTTAGAAAAGTATATTTCTTGTATGTTTGTAGAGAAAACAAAGGCAAATTAGAATATAGTCTTATATATCCCTCTTAACATAACGTCAAGTGTGTACTTTAACAAGAACTTTAAGATTACAAGTGGGCTACTGAAATGTTAAGAAAAACTGCTGTAATTAAGAATTCCTTGTTGCTATGTATTAGAATACAATATTTAGTTATCTTATCAAATACTACTTATTCTAAGATTTCAGTGTGTGCCATGTTCCAAGGAAATCTCTTAGCATAGAGTAGAAAAGATCTGAAACAGCTCAACCATTTCCAGACTTGCTTCCCATAATAACTGAGTTTTACCCTAAGGCAGAAGCTTCAAAAAGAAGTGAGTAGATCCATTACTTGAGAAAACTTTGAGAGAGCAAAAGAATCTGGAAGAATATTTCATGGAAGACAAAGAAAGCTGTGGCATCTTTTATACCTTGTATATGCTCCCAAAAGTTAAAAACCACTTCCTAGAAGAGGCTATATCTACAAAGGCAGATGTTACAAATACATGACTCCTGTCAATTCAGCAGTGTTCCCTAAAATGACCTTGCAAATCAGAGAAGACAGGTACAGTATCCCTTTGGGGAAACACTGAATGTGCCTACACAAGCTTTCAGTTTGCATCAGGAGTGTGTTTTTGAAGCAGACTTCCAAATTGTCTCTACTTACTGCACTTTGGCCATTACCACTTTGGCAGCACACAGCCATCGGCATGCTAAGTATAGGGTTTTTTTAGATGAAGCTAAAATGAAATACACTTAGAAAGGTCACTTCATGCATCCCAACCACAGTCTTGGAGAAATAGTCCTTAAAAGAAAAAGAGAAAAGTGGAAAAGAGGATAGAAACCCCTCCAAAATGTGGTTTGTTGTATTTCAGGTTCTCGCTTTCAGTTGGAGCCCCACAAAGCTGTTTAGCTGCTCTGAGTGCTCACGTAGACATAGCAATAGTTGCTGCAGATTGCTGTTGGGGATGTATACAGCAGCAAGAGTGTATCACTCAAAAGAACAGATCCCGTGGAATATTAGATTTTACAATTAAGTTCCGATATAAGAGGTAAAAACACAGCAGAATTCAACATTTTGTTGAAGAATATTAGAGCTATAGGTAGCAGTCAATGGACTTTGTAGCGGGATTATTGTGCAACCTTAACAGCACTGCTTGTTCACTATGGTAATAATGTTTCTACTACCTCAAAAACCTGTATAATTTTGAGTTGGCATATTAATGGCTTCTGAATCTGTGTATGTGTGCACATTTTTCTTCAAGTTTTTGAGTTTTTCCTTGTGAAAGTGTGAGCTAATGTTTTCTTTTATAAAGACAAATGAGAATAAATTGTTGGCTATGATATTTTCTGTAGGGGTTAAAATGAAGATTAAGCTGCAAATGTCTATGTGATACAGAAAAGTGTATGAATTTGTGTGGGTAGAATGGAGGTGTACATTCTCCCTACAGTCCCTCAAAGAAGGACTTTCTATGACAAGCCAAGTACCTTAAAGGACTTTATTGTAAAAAATAGAACTAAATGTGAACATACCTATCAGCTTTGCCAGATTCTGTATTATGCCTCACTGGGCATGAAACAAAGCAGTAAGGAAAAAACTGCAAATATAAGGAAAAATCAGGTTTTTAGTAATAAGGCTACCTGTATACTGTAGAATTCATGCTGAAACCTTGGATTGTGTTCTTGTGCTGCTCTCAAGGGAGACAGATTGTTTATTCTGATCGTCTGAAGAAGCTAAGGGAATGGTGGGGAAAACATTATTCACAAATTTCAAAACTGGTGTCTACAAACTTTAACAAAGGGCATCTGTCTTTGACACTTTGAAACCTTGGAATATTTGTAATAGCTAATATATTGCAGACAAAAAGTCTTTATGCTCAGTCACTTCATTATATTGTCTTATTGAGGGGCAATAAGATTTGAGTTGTGAGAAAACTACTATATATTTCTCTGAGTAAAATCCTTCTGGTCCTGTTGAAACCAATACTTGTTGACTTCAGCAGGAACAGAAGCAAAATGTCTTCTAATAATGTTGATTAGGTAATAGAGAAATGAAAGTATCTGATCTGGCAGAAAAAAGGACTGACCCATTTTAGAACTGAATTGTACTACAGTGATTTTTATTTTTCATATTTAATTTCTAAAATTTATTTGAAACTCACATAGACTTTCAAGTTTTCTTTTTTTTCTGCCTCATTGTACGCAAGCTTTTCTCATAAATTGCAGGTACTAGTGAATCAAAGTTAGTGGTCCATCATACTATCGTACAAGGTAGCCTGTCCATGTATAATCATAGAATCATAAAGTGATTTAGGTTGGAAAGAACTTGTAAAATCATACAGTTCCAACTCCCCACCATGGGCAGAAATAAATTCCACTAAACTGGGTTGCTTGGGCCCCCACCCAAACTTGTCTTGAACGCTTCCACACTTCTCTAGGCAACCTGTCTCACCACCCCCACAGGAAAGAGTTTTTTCCTAATATGTAATCTAAACCTACTCTCTTTCAGTTTAGAGACATCTTCCCTTGTGCCCTCATAAGAAGTTCCTCTCTAGCTTTCTTGTAGGCCTTTCTGGAAAACTGCAATAAGGTCTTCTTGGAGTCTTCTCTTCTCCAGGCTGAACAACTCTAACTCTCTTATCCTGTCTTCACAGAGGACACGATGCTGAAGCACTTCCAATTTGCCACACACTTGAAATAGTGCAACTAAAGACATTATTTTATGACTTTAGGCATCTCTTTCTGCACCCTGGCAAAACTACCATACTATCTAATCTTGTTGGGAATAAATATAGGTACAATAAGAATAAGGTTGTCATATCACAGAATCACCGAATATGCTGAGTTGGAAGGGACCCACAAGGATCATCAAGTCCAACCCTAAGCCCAGGACATCCCGAAGAATCACACCATGTGCCTGAGAGTGTTGTCTAAATGCTTCTTGAACTCTCTTAGGCTTGATGCTGTGAACAGTTCCTTGGGGAGCCTGTTCCAGTACCTCATCACCCTCTGGGTGAAGAATATTTTTCTAATATTCAACCTAAACTTACCCTGACACAACTTTAGGCCATTCCTGTCCTTGTTCATCATCACAAGAGATCAGTGTCTGCCCTTCCTCTTCCCCTCACCGGGAAGTTGTAGACTGTAATGAGGTCTCCTCTCAGTCTCCTCCAGGCTGAACAGACCAAGTGACCTCAGCTGCTCCTCATACGGCTTCCCCTCAAGGCCTTTCACCATATTCATGGCCCTGCTTTTGACATTCTCTAACAGCTTAGCGTCTTTCTTATATTTCTGCTGGAGTGGGTTGTTTAAGAGATTCCCTGTCATCAAAGTCAATAAGGTTGATTATAATCAGTGCAGCAGCACTGAGATTTAAACTAGTGTTTTTCTTTCTTCTAGGAATGGCTGGTAACTACTACAAAGAGCAAGTAAACTGAAAGGAGCAGAAGTTAGTGAATTATACTATACTATGTTATGTATTTTCACACAAAAAATGGGGGGAAATTATAAAGAAGACAGATCAAGGGTGAATGCAAATGAAGTATGATGACTTATATATATATATATACACTGTGAAATTTTATGAAAGCATCCAGAGTCATCAGACACACTATCACTTATCAGGTAATGGTCATCACTGCTAGGAATTATTTGGCCTAACAGAGTCCTTTGGAGGATGACTAATTAAGAACAAATTCCTGACTGGTCTAGCTCTGTCAAAGTGAGGTGGTACATTCTGTGTTTTCTGAGCCAGTTCTCATGGCTTCTTCTGTGGAGCACTTTAAATGCTGTGGTACATTGAGGTGCAGTGTATAATGACAGAGTACAGCAAATCCCAAAACAATTCCACAAACACTACTATAACAGATCAGGGCAATATTTTTAATTAGGTACTTGACAGAAGTGATGTATGGCTGACACTGGAGTGATATCTCCTACTCATATAGCACAAATTATTTGTATCTAGATTTTACTAAAGCTGTCTACTTCTACTTCCAGAGACACATTCCTACTAAACAACGATCACAGAGAGGAGACAGGCTTTTGGTTTTGGGATTTTTTCTTACTCTTTGAACTCCAATATTGTTTTTATAGAACAGAAAGAATTCTGATAGCTTTTTGTTTGTTTGCTTTTTCCATAATGTAGCCATTAGGGCAAATACCTTGGCTCAAGTTAAATAAAACATTTAGTTGTTATCCTTGGCAGATGGATTTTGTTGATGGTGGACTGAATTTGAGCCCCTGTGCTCAGAGTTCAGAGGTCATGTGTGAATTTGTTATGCTTTCTGGTTAACTCAACAAAATAAATGAATCTGATTAAATTCTCATGAAGTGTTTATTTCTTAATGTTTCCATAATATACAATAAATTATAATTTATGAGACACAATCTAAGAAAAGTCTAGAGGAAGTTGTGTATAAGATTAGGGGATTATTAAATCAATTTTATTGGGTTTGCAAAACTTAAAATATTTTACAGCTACAATAAATTGTTTGAGAGATCTATCAACCCATAAATTTCAATGACTTAGTAAGTATTCTGCTGTAAAGTGGAGTATATGGCCAAATCACAGAGTTGTTTTTGCACAGAGTATCATAATAGTAATGTAATACTTTTTGTTTACCTAGAAAATGGAAGAGTGATCTGTTCTTATGCATAACAAATGGTGATTGGCCATTAGTTTTAATGAACTGCATCTAAGAATTTGCAGGAGTTAGAAGGATAATAGACATCCCCCTCCTCTTTCCCCATCTGTTGCAGGCTGTTGGATACTGCTGTTGAATATAAGGAGGGACCATCACTTATTACCTCTTCTGAAGTATGTTGACCTTTTAGGCTCTTGGCAAAGTGACTACAATGTCAATATACATCTTATGGGATACTGAAGGTAATTATTTATCTCTTGGCCCTTGCCCAGAAGGAAATAAATAGGTAAAATGTGAATTTATTTAGCTTGAAGGGGGAGGAGACTGAACAGAATGGGAAAGCAGCTGCTGCAATTGGGGGTGTGTGCGTGTTCTTTAATTTTTTTATTATTAGTAGCAGTATTTTTTGACATAACTATGATTTGGAATTAGTATCATGAAAATTATCAGGGGACATTTTTTGCACATAATCTTGGTAAACTCTATCCTGACAGTACAGTGTAATGTAGTGGAAGATCTGAGATCTCCAGCAGTAGCTGTTCTACACTGGACAGTGGAAACAGTGGGGTGAAAGAGAGACAGTGCAGGTCTCTTTCTGGATCTTGATAAGGAAGGATCAACAGCAAATGCCGTAATAAGATAACTGCTTTAATAAGAAGAGGAATATAGATACTCAGCAAATCTTACATCCCTTCAGTTGCTGGGCACCCTACATTCATGCAATGCCAGTTGGAGCCCAGAACAGATTTTCACACAGCATGCTGTTCAGAGCAGATCCTGTCCACAAAAAGAAGCTCTCTCTTTCATTTATATAATTTCTTCACAAGAAAATAACGCTGTTCTTATGAGAACTTGCTGCACCTTTGGGTAAAGACAACATCACAAAGGTGATCCAATCAACAGTACCCAGTAGAAGCTGCCTACAGGCTTCTCTCTTGCAATATATAGGCTTAGTTTATGTTGCAGTCACGGCATTTCTGCTGCCTGTTACAATCCTGAAGTGTACAGAGCTCACGTTTTGTGTAGCTCAGTACAGCGCAGTTCATCACAGTCCTGTTCTTCCTTAGGATTACTGTTATGTGCATTACTGGTTCCTAAACAGGCAACACTCTCCCTGTCAGGATCAATAGAGTAGTTATCCAAGAATGAAATAACTGAGTGCAGAGTTGTATGTAGTGAGATATCTCCATTTGTTGGCAATACAACACCTAGAAATCATAATTTATTTTTGCTATTCATTTATGTCAAATATTTAAGTAATAGGGTTTTTTTCCCGGAAATCTAAGTAACTGAATTTAAAATAAAAAGAGATCCTTCATTATTACCTCTACTTTTCCTGTGCTAGAAAAGACGAACAGATTACATGGATGAAACATAATCCAATTTGTAGTGATTTAATAGAGTGAAGGGTTGTATGATAGCTGACAATCTATATAGATTGTTTGCATGTTATACAAACACAATTGCAAACCTACTGAAAAGATATGCATGTGTGCATTAATTTAGTTTATTATTGAAAAGGGAGAATCTGTTTTCTTCCAGATTATGCTTGTCTCTCATGAGAAGAATCCTCATTTATTAGTGGAATTAACAAAGACCACGTATCAAGTGATTGTTTCTACCTTTGAAGTAATTTCACTTTGTTACTGTATAAATATATATATATATGCACACACTTCAGCTACATTTTGACTTAATGAAGAGCTTAATAAAAATCAGCATTCGTAGCTCCTGTGCAGGCAGATAAATTAGCTAATGCACAAACTGAGCTCTTATGTATTATGCAAAAGATTACTTCTAACATTTGCATAATGTGCTACAAATGACCTACTGTTTCAAGCAGCAGAAGCTTGGTTAAAAGTGGGTTGAAAGCTGAAGTGACATCAGTAAAGTAATTACTCCTAGATTGGCACATCTCATTCATTGTCAAAAGTTCAAGTCCCTGTAATGCTGAGAGAACAGCTGAAAGGCACTGAGGGCAGATTAATGCAAAAATAATGCAACAGCAGTCAGCAGGAAGGACAGAGAATGGTCAGTGTGATTGGGATAACAGGGATTCTCAGCTCTTCAACATCTGATCCAAAATCCCATTAAAATGAAAAGCAGTCTTTATGCTTCCTTAAAGAGTGTTATTAGTCTGAACCATAAACTGTAGATCTGAGTTATGAGATTGTACTAATATCAGTGCCATTTCTGAGGAAAAGGGGGGAAGTATTCCTTCCTTACAAATCTTGAAATAATTACATGGTAAATTTGCTACATGAGAAGCAGCAAGTGTCTGAATTTACATAATGAATTTGATTACATCTAGAGGTGGCACAGAGAGTGGATGGGTGCCATGTAGGAAAAACCCCTGTGAAAACAGTCCCACAAAATATTGTCTTGCTATGGCAAACAGCTTACAAGAACAATGGATCCATGGCACTAACACTAGTCAGTATGGATTGTCTGAATCAGCCTTAGTCCTTAACTTCTCTAGCGATCTCCCGTTAGGCACCCTATAGGCATTTCAGTCTCTCTGAAGTCCTGGGGGACGAAAAAACCTCTTGAATTGGTGCTATTAAAAGACACTCTTAACTTGCTCCCACAGAAAAGGATTACATGGATGTTAGAATTGTTAACTTCAGATTGACTGAGGCATGTGAACACAGCAATTAAAAGAGATACATACTACCAATTATTGTGCAATGGGCTTCCCTCAGTCAAATGCTGGAAGAAGCACAAAGGGATCTTGTGTTGCATATTGGGCAGGGATACAGGTACCTAAATTAATTTACAGTATTTTAATCTAATTTTTAAGTGGTTGCTTAATGAAATTTAGGAAGAAATCAGTCAGTACACAAAGTATTATTGTTTTACTTAATTGTTCTTATTGAAAAAAAAAGCCTGAAACAGTCAGTTTTTTCTTAGGGGCAAGAAGAGTTTGCAATTCAAATAATTTTTGACTGAGACCATTTTAAATTATGGTTTTCTCAGGGTAGAAAAAGTTCTAGTTCACTCTTGTAGTATAAAAACATTAGCTGCAGAAGGTGAATTTCAGCACTGCCAATTTGTGCAGCTTGTTAGTATGGCCCTTGTAATGTCTGACTGTTCCAGTGAAGCCTCAGGCTCCAATGCTGTGTGAAAACATTAGCAAAAGAAATTAATAGGCCTTCAGGTTACAGAAAAGAAGCTTTAAAAACCAGACATATTTGAAGAACTGGAAAAAGAAATAGTTTTTGAAGCTGGGGGTAGAAAGAATGGTTAACCAGCAGTGGGGAAGGGAGGATTACAGCATCCAGAGGAAATGGCTGCCTTGGGGTGTCCATGCTGCAGCCACATGGGACGTTGTGTCTTTTCCCTTGCTCTTACTGCAGCACTCACAATGGGCCATGCATTTACACTACCAACATGTTTTTTTTGGGAAGCCTTGAAGCCTTGAGTGTTAAAGGTCCATGCATCTTCCAGATAGTCATAGTCATCCAGGGGTAGTGAATGTGCTAACCTACAAGCTCCATTCAATACTAGCGCTTGTTCCTACGCTGACTTCTGCTGATTCCTTACACAGTGCTGCTCAAATGTTTGACTTTTAAATAGAAGCCCTGTGTTGCTGAAGAACAAACAGGAGAGTGAGAACCCCTTCCATTCCATAAGACGTAGTAGATGTAATAAAGGACCGGCTGCTTTCAGTGCTGAACAACCTGCCACTCTATCAGGAGAGAGATCACCAGCTTGAATGTTTGGTTAAAACTTGTTTTTAAAGAAAGAATTAAGCAAATGAAAATTGTATACTTCATTCAAAAATTATATCATTTCAATGCTTTGGTCATCATGGGGGACTACTAAGAAAGCAAGTGGGGTATCTACTTATGCTAACTGTTTTCAGAGACTTGGTAACAGCCACAGGTAGAGTGGATTGAAGTCAGGTAATTTTCATCAATCAGATAAAGTCTCATTGCTTCACTAGGAAGCAGAGTTTGCAGGTTTTTTTGTGACAGGCAGTGTTCTGTCTTAATTAGTAATATCATTTCTACTTCACCTAAAATCGCTGAAGGGTTCTCCTGGGATCTATTCTTGGATACAATTTTGTTTAATTTTATTATTAATGGTAATAATTTTTTCTTGCTTGGATTATCATCTGTATGCCAATGATTCTATTATTTAAACAAATAATTATTACACATTACAATTCCATTTACTGTGTGACAATAACAAATCATAGTTACAGCTCGTTCAAAGTAAATTAGTTCTAAAACACTAATAAAATTAATTGCAAGATGCTTGATTGGAAAATAGAACCAGTTAAAACAGGAGCTCTTTATCATGGTCTTTGATAGTGTATTACTCACTGGAATAAAGCTACCAGCCTGAAATATCTTGGTGCTTGTTAGCAAACAAAGAGTAATTGAAACTTGGTTGCTAAGAGACATTATTTCTCATTGTTGACAATCATGATTTTTTTTGATTGCTGCTTCTATTGTTGTTCATTACACAAGCTAAATATTTTTATATAACACTGTGGAAACATGCTTTGGATTCCAATTTTTCTATGTAATACTATTGGGTCTGTTTAAAAAGCTTTCAGTCAGGATGGTATGCTCTTGGAAGAGTGGTAGTATGGGATTTTCTGTGGTAGATGTACATTTTTGGAATGCCAAAGAAACATGAATGGAAGATGCAACTGCAGCCCAAGTTTAGCAGTGCTGGTGTTCTCTCATATATCACAGGCGAAAAAATTTGTAGCAATACTTTACTTGATGTCTAAATGTCTTAGCAGCACCAAATACATTTTTCAGATACTAACACTGGCTTTTGAGCAAGCAATTTTAGTAATCTGAAAACGGGCCTTTATTTTTAAAGATGTAGTACTCAATGCTCTTTGCAAGCTAAGTCTTACAGAAGTGGCTTTATTTCACCTCAAATCATTAATTGAAGTCTGTAAAAAATCTAGACACCTCCTGGACGAGAATTCTTTGGCAAAAGTCAGAGTTCTTTGATTACTGATGCAGGCATCCACCTATAATTTTTTCCCCAAGCAATTCTGTTTGATCAAGTCATGTAGCTGGCAGATTCTATTTCAAATTTTTTTGTGATTAATGCAAGGGATGAAAAATTAACAGAAAAAACTCACTCACACTAGTTGACTATTTTGACCCATTAAATAAGCAATTTTGTTTTAGATCAAAACACTGGTCTGTGGAAATTAGTTAAAAATTTAAAAAAACCCAATTTCTAGATTTTCAGGGGTTTTAAGTTTAATTTTTTAAAGTTTAAATGTATGCATTTTCTTTGAAATTACATAAAATTTAATGCTAGGAACATAAGAAGGACTTGGAATAAAGACTTGTAATATGAACTAGAAGGGTCAGTGAGGGTTTTTCATTCTCCAGATGCATGATTTTCTTCACAGAGAACTATGTCATATCCCTTTTCCCTGGCCTGCTGAGGTGCCTTTTAGCTATTAACTTCTTCAGGATGGCTGAGTGTTGCCTGTATCTCTAAGAGCAAAAAGTCCACAAGTGCAGGAAGTACACACTGCAACAATTTACATGACAGGATTAGTTTATATAGCAATTTTCAGCATAAATTTTCAGACTGGGAATGTATGCTTTGGAGAGACGCCAGCTGCAGTTTAAGGAGGAAGGAGGTATTACCAATTTTGTTTTGACTACAGGTTTATTCAGAGCAGGAGTTGTAGTCCTGTGTGTCTGTGAAGAACTCTGAAAAACTAAGTCAGAGTCTGTCTGGTGCTATAGAGCACAACTGC
The DNA here is from genome assembly GCF_003984885.1 of Neopelma chrysocephalum. Taxonomy (NCBI): domain Eukaryota; kingdom Metazoa; phylum Chordata; class Aves; order Passeriformes; family Pipridae; genus Neopelma; species Neopelma chrysocephalum. The sequence continues at coordinate 2,332,683 of NW_020925585.1, read as the reverse complement.
TATATACATCAGTCCCTGTGATGTACATAGAACATGCATCACAAGAAAGTGACTTCTAGTAGAAAAAGAAATTAAATTTGTGTCTGTATATGTGCGTGTGTGCGTATGTGCACAATTATTAGTTTCACATAGAAACTCATTGTGGCAAAAAGCATTGCCAATTTTAGTCTTCTAAAGACTGAGTCCCCATGCTGAAAGATTTGAGGTTGAACTCTTTCACATAAATTCCACGTTTTGAAATATTTTTTTCACTTTAAATGAATGGTCTGAAAAACACATTCCTTTCATTCATTTACAAAGGTATAGCTTCTTTTCTTGAAACTGCTGGGAAGTGAGGTTTGTATTTACTGTGTAGAAGAGAAATATGTGGAAGGGCATCAGATTTCTTTAATTTTGGTCTGAAAGGAAGGCACCTTTTGTGATGTATTGGAAAAAGGATATCCTTTTTGTGTTTCCATGTGTATCAAATATATGCTGATGTTGATAAAATCTGTTTTCTTAATGAGTGTTTTGCTTTTGTGTATCATTTGCCTTGGTATCTTTTTGTTCCTTTGTATTAAGTTTCTATTAATTGAGTTGCTGTTTAGGTACTAAACTAATTCTTGGTTTCTAGTTTCTAATTTGATTACTTAATTAATGGTTTTCAGAGTTCCTGTTTGAGAGAATGATGGCAGTTTTGTAAATGCAATGCAGCTACCACTGTTTTTGAGTACAGCAAGAGAGGATTGAATGTCAGACAAGTTCTTAGGGAAATATTTTAAGAGAGTGGGGTTAAAATCATAGAAACCTATAGCTGGGAAGCACAGAAATCAGAGTTCATCCAGCAGTTAAGGCAAAATTTTAATGGGTTTTAGGAGATCTAAATGAGCTTATTATGTATTTAAAGGGAGTTTATGTATTGGAGTCAGCCAGACCGGACCTTTCTTGAGAATCTTTCAGGTTTTCAGTCTATATATTCTGTATGCACCGTATGGATTAGTACCATACAGAAGCCAAGCTATAAATTCTGCAATCTGTTATCTGTGTGGAATTACAGAGTGTGTGATGACCTAGTCTTCTGGGATTTTACTCATTCAAGAAGAGAAAGTGTATATGTAAAATCTAGTCATCGAGTAGCAACGAGAAGGAACTGTCTGTGTACAGAAAGGAGATTAGGCTGAGGTCGGTGACTTTATGACAGCTATTCCAGTATGTTTTATTTAAAAGGCAAAATGCCAGAGGTTAGTGCTTTTGAAAATAGTGCTATGTAAACCTATGTTGTATGAAGAACACAATATAGGAATAGCAGTGACAGCAAAGAACAATTTTAATTTCTTTTGATGTTCACTCTTTCCATAATAGTCTTTGTGTCACATCATCCTCACAAGCATTACTGGAGTCTCATAGTAGGACATTCACTCTGAAGTCACATATAGACTGCCCCCCTCTTAGGAATTCAGTTGCATAAAAGGCAATGTGCTGAAGGAAGGCAGTTTGGACAGAAAGGCAGAAAGGCTTGAGATGGCCTCAATAAAACCATTATCTTCTGCACAGGTAAGCTTCACCTAAGTACTAAGTATCACTGAGCCAAACCAAAGATCACTTACATTGGTGTGCTGCATCCATACTATAAGTAGGATTGTAAAACAAGATGCCAAGTAGATGTGATATAATAGGAGAAGTCAGTGTAAAGAGAAAAGGGCAGGACACATTTCATCAAGCTACGCCATGTGTTTTGTGGAAGCTTATATCTACACTAATACCTGACCTACCTAACATTTCATCTCTTTGTGCCCATGTATTTTTTCTCCAGACATCGTAGTTGCAGGCAGATGAACAGGTGAAACTGTGATGTTGATAATTTCTGTATTGTGTTCATAGTCATATTTTACTGTCTATGAGACCAATATTGATACATGCATTCCCAGTTTGTTTCAGAAATGATCCCATTAAAATCAATGAGCATATTAGTGGAATTCAAGGGAAAGGGATCTGGTGTCATATCAGTTGAGAAGTGTGTATGACAATTCACTCATGAAAAAAGGACCAAAGACACTCAAAGCTGCTACTGCTATTTGAAAAAAAGTAAGAGAGAAATTTCTGTCTTTTACGTGAAATAAAATGAAGGGTTTTAGTGTCTAGACCCTCATCTACTTATGGTGCAGGACACGATAGTATTCGTGGTTACCGGATTACCTTTACTGCACTTTCTAATTACTCATTACACATCCACTCCTGTAAACATCATTACACTTTTTTGGGAGGTGGTGATAAGACATGTCTGAGAATCTCTCACCCTCCCATGGCTATGTTGAATGGCCTCTCAGTTCTGGTTTGAAAAGACAGCTAATCCTCCAGCAAGCCTCATTAAAAGAAAAATCCCAGACCTCTCAAAATAAAACAAAACAAAACAAAACCCAAAAAAACGACTCACAAGGTCTTAAGTTTGGAACTGCTGCAGGTCATGGTTTAGAGTAGCCTGAAAATCTTGCAATATTTATGTGCATTTTATTCTGTGTATGCACAAAGCCCCTGTCATTCTATGTCAAGAGAACGAAATGTTTGAGTGCTATGAAATATGAGACAATGTTCTGCTAGCAATGTTTGCACCCTTGTGTTCTGAGTGCAAAGTAGATTTGGCATGCTACCAGCCCAGACAGGTAATGTTTTATTCCTGCATTGTAATAATATAAGCACCCATGAACAGTGGAAGGTAAAAAAGTTGTAGCATTTCCAGTTCTTGGGACATAGTTCTGAGTTTCATCCTTTTTTATTTTTTATGATGCCAAAAGTGAAAAAGTCGATCTTTATTTAGGAAAACTTTTAAACTTTATTATTACAGAAAGATGCTTGAAAACAGATGCAGAAACAGGTATGAACAGTATGTTCAGATCTCTTTCAGGCTGTATATAATGAAACGTCATTTAACAATATGATTAATTTAGGATTAACCATTTGTTCAATTGATAAAATGCTTCTTTGGGTGTATTTTTTTTGATATAGTACATAAAGTATAAGGCTGAGACAATTAATTACTTTATGCATTTTTATTTTAATTTGTCTCTGTTTCTACCACTTTTCTGCATCTGGCATAGTTCCATACTCAATGTTTGTTTCAGATTGCTCAGCTGGGTTTCAATCAGTCCTGACAATCCTTTTGCATATGTTTAAAGTTAAGGTATATGTGCATGTGTTTAGTTAACAGGTGTGGAGATACTACTTGGTGTGAGTGAAAAGTACAGAAGCTGTGTATTACCTACCAACTATGCCTTATACCTCTGACATAAATTAGTAATTCAAATTGTGGAAGTCAGAACCTCACAATACCTCAAAGTCAAATTTTGAGGGAGTCAGAAACTGTGGGAGATACAATATTTGTAACGCTTTGAGCTTCTGTGGTTTCTATTTTCATATAAATCTTTCTCAGGTACTATTTATGTTTTGAGTTTCAGATGTTTTAATGTGGCTGTAACTTTTCATTTGCACCCTATGGTTTTCCATGGGAATATAATTGATCTATTCCCCTTTGCAATATTGTATATTTTATATTCACTTCAGCTGCCTTCCTTTCTTCCTCCACTCCAATAAATTCTTTATTGCAGAATTATTTTCTCAGAAGCTTGCAGATTTATTGTTTCTGTTTTAAGGAAATGCATAAAACGATAATTGGTGAAGGCATTACTGCCTTCACTTTACAATGTGACTAACTAGAATGACATTCATTTTACTGATAAATGTGAACTAAACTAGAAATTGAGAATAAAGAAGTTATTAATTTTCTTTTTGTTTGAGAAAAAGATCTTTAAATGCCCCACAGTGAAGCTTGTCAATGGAGAATTTTTAGGAGTCAGGGCTTCTACCTGTAGTGAATAAGTGCCTTGGGTTAAGAGGTCAAGGACAAAGATCTCCCTCAGCTGTCAATATTCAGGCAATTGATCTTCTCATTTTATTTAATCTCACCAGCCACTTCCCTTCCTTTCCCCTCCCTTCCCTCTGTCTCTTTTCCCTTCCCCCATTCTACTGAGGGAAACTAAGTGTTCCTGCTGCCAACACGGCTTAGTGTAAGTGTAATATTACATGAATCAAAGGCCCTTTAGGCCATGATATAGACTGGTAATTTATTGCTGAAGAACAGAGGCTTTTTTGAAATTTCCTTTAGTTCAGGGAGATCACTATGAATTAACTAGGCAAGAGGGCAGCAGGTGCTCTCATTAAATTTACAGTCACTGGCAGCAGACAGGGAAGCATTTAAAAAAAGAATATGCAGCTGTGCTGACACATGTAATTGCAACCATCCATTGACACACAGGATGTGCGAGGGTAGCCACAGACTTTCAGTCACTGTGCTTGAGCTGTGCTGGCACACAAGGACCAGCGCACATTGTGCTGATGACCAGGTTCCTAAAACAGTAAATTGCTTTTACTAGACCTCCAAACATTTTGTGAGAAACAAATGAACTACTGGCAGGGCTGGGCTTAGTCAAACCTCCCAGCTGAAGTGACCTTGGACTTCAGAGAAGTTCATAGCCTGATTGCAGCTTTGTGGTTTTGGCATTTCTCCACTTACCCTTTAGTGAGTCTGTGAAATAACAGCTTCAACAGATCTCTGCTTGATCTATGTTCTTGGCTCAGTTTCTTCAACCATCAGATAGTGTTTTGTGTATAGCTGCTATTTGAACTAATTAAATGACATTTTTTGCAGAACCGAACTATATTGTCCTTAAAGGAAAGGAAATTCCATGCAAAGCTGCTCAACAATGATATCTTCTCAGTTTACCTTTGTAATTGTTTATAACAAAGAATAATATAGAAATGCTTATTTTGCATCCCAAACATTCCTTGGGGAAACAATTACGAAGTAAACTCTTGGCATTGATCCAGAGATCCTTTGAGTCAAGACTTCCTTTGACTTCAGTGAGATTTTATATCAGGCCTTTAAAACCCAGGTTTAGCTTTAGATGTATGTCCTCTGTTTTCATTACTTTTCACGGAAGTTCCATGTCTAAAGGCACTACACTGAACAGTCTTATGCCTTGTTATTTAAGTTCAAAACAATCCTTAAGTGCATACTGGAGTCAGTGCTCCATAATCAAAATACATTCTACTTTTTCTGTTGCTGTGCAGCATACGGCGTTTGTACATTACACACTGCCTATTTTTTCAAGTTTCTTTTCAAAATATTTTAACTAAAAGAAACTGACAAAAAGTTAGTTTAGTTGATTAGAGAAAATGTAAATTATGTAATTCACCATGTGTAACTACAAAGAAATATAATTTTTTATATTTATAGTTTTTGACTTTTGATTCTTTCTTTTCTTTTTTCTTTCTGTCTGTCTTTCTTTCTCTTTCTCTTTCTCTCTCCCTCTTTCTTTCTTTCTTTTTCTTTCCTTCCATCTTTCCTTCTTTACTTGTTTCCTTCCTTCCTTCCTTCCTTCCTTCCTTCCCTAAATTTTTAGTTCCCTTTAATCTTAAAAAACAAAGATGATTCATATTGCATTTTTAGTATGTCTGAACCTTAAAGCAAATAAAGGGAAACATTGTCACAATTCTTCAAAATTCTTCCTATGTATAAAGTTCCTTTTAGGATTACAAATCACCAAAGACAAATAGAGTCATCTATACAAGTTTTGAGGAAGAAGTTTCCTCTCTTTTGTTTTGTATTTACTGTTTCTGTGGCTTCATAAAACAGTCTGATGCTACAGACCTATTAACAAACTACATTGCTTTTAATAGAGCCATTTATCTGCTTTTGAGAAGCTTAGCATGCAATCCCTAGAGACATTTCTCAGCTAATAAGAATAAAATGAATACTACTTGAGCACCTGTAATCAAATTACTTTTTATTCCCTAAATCCTTGACAGACTCTGTAAGTCTTGTAGTTTCCTAGGTGGGCATTTAACAGACTCTGTAAGTCTTGTAGTTTCCTAGGTGAGCATTTAACAGACCCTGATAGTGTAGAGCTGGGATTTTTCCTCTCTGTTCTTACATTTTCTTTATTCACCAGCCACCATTGCTTGAGAGAAAAGCACAAGCAACCAACCAGAAGACTCCCTTCAGGGTGAAAATCCCAGCAGTTTGCAGGGATGAAGCACCCCACCAGCCATTCCTCTGTAGGTGTCACTGCCCAGTCTGCAGTGCTGGTGGAAAAAGGCCAAATCATTTTATATCTTGTTGATGAACAAATATGCTGCTACTGCAGATTTGACTGTTCCCGGACAACTGTTACAACAGGACTGATGTACATTAAAAAACCCAAACCAAAAATGAAAGCCAAGCAACAAACAAAAGGTTAGTTTAAGGAAGGAAACAAGTTTGTGCATAGTAAAGTCTCTCACAGTTCAGATGTAAAACAATGTGTAAAACTAATTCTGTGCCATATAACTTGGTTTTCAATAATTATATTGGGTTCAAATTTAGTCTTATGTTTTCAGACAGAATTCAGCAGTTTTAACCCAAACCACTTAAATTAGATGTTCTGAGGTTGTTATACATATATTTAAAAATTAAATGGACCTTTCTTGTCCATCCCTTTCTCGGATGAATTTTTCTGTTATCTACATAGGATGGGGTTTGGTTTTGTCTCATTATACTAAAATGACCTAGCTGTAATACATGGATCCATTTTCCAGGTTGGGAAACAGAAGTTATGTTTCTGCACAAAGTTCCTAGTTCTTCAAGTTGGAGGCCCATTTAGGTTTATTCTTGTCCCTCTGAAAATGAATTAATTTAATTAACTATGTCTTTAATTAACATTGTTGCCAATAAATTTGCTAAACTACCAGGAAGAAAGGCAACAGATCCAGAGTATTTCACGATTAAAAAATAAAAAAGGCAAGTACTAACTGTTGGTTGAAAAGTTAGTCTATAACCACATAAGATGTCATATCAGGATGTCTTTTCATGGATTTCTGATCAGACATGATGACAGCTTGATACAGAATCTTTTATTCTCATCTCACTCTCTCCAATCTGTCAGCAGGGAATTCCCTAGCACTTGTGCTGACACTGTCTTCACAATGTCAATCACACTTCCATCTCAGGTGAAACTGATTAGAAAGATTCAACTGAAAAGGACTTCTCCAGACATCTCTGCATTTCATAAGGGTAGCCTGTTAGGGACTGCTGAAGAGGAAGAATTGTTTTCTACAAGTGGGTCTGGTTAATGGCTTCGAATTTTTTACATGTAAAATCCGAAAATCTGCTCCCTATAGCGGAAGTTACCTTTCCTGAAAATGATAGTGTAAAGCGGGAATCAACAAATCCTATACAGTGCCACAAGATGCCTGAATATCATCTCAATAACAAAAAATTTTCACAGTCTGTTTTATTTCCACATCTTAGGCATCCTTTATAACTCCATTTTTATATGGGCTCACTAGATCAAACATCTGATGAAACAGTTTTTAACTTGTCATCTCTTTTTTCCTTCTTATAATTATTTGTTAATATTTTATAGTTTTTAAAATTTAAGATGTGTTCTGTAAAGTGGACAGAAGTCAGAGCGTGTTACCAGCAATGAGCTCATTTTCATAGCAGTGAACTCATTATCTTATTGGCTGTTGAGAACAGATGAGGCCACAATCACGGAAAAACCTACAGTGAGGACCCTTTTTATGGAAAGCTGCAGGAAATCTTTGGGTTTGCCTTTTTAATGGAAATAAAATATTTTCCTTTTATTTTCCTACTATATTTAGCCAACTTGAATTCATTTTCTTGTACTTTGGTTACTGCAAGTTCATACAAAACAAATGGAAAAGGCCTTCAGAAAACCTTACATGGATGTAGTGGGTTGACCTTGGCTGGATGCCAGGTGCTCACCAAGCCTCTCTATCACTTCCCTTCCTACCTGGACAGGGGAGAGACAATAAGATAGATAACAACTTGTACATTGAGATAAGGCAGTTTACTAAAGCATAAGTGAAAGTTTGCATGTGTACAAATGAAGAGGAAAATAACAAGGTCTATTCTCTGCTTCCCATTGGCAAGCTATGTCCAGCGACGTCTGGGGAAGGAGGGCATAATCACACACAATGGTTTCTTGGTAGGCAAACACTGTAAAGAACATATACCCCCTTCATCCTCCTTTCCTTAGCTTTTATATCTGAGCTGACATCATATGATGTGGAATAGTAACTTCGTGTCAGATGACCTGGTTGTGTTCCCTCCCAGGACCTTGGCCTTGATTGGGGGCAGCGGGAGGATGCTGTGCCACCACTGCTTAGCAGTAGCCAAAACACTGGTGTGTTATCAGCACCCTTCTAGCTGCCAATGTAAAGCACAACACTGTGAGGGCTGCTGTGGGGAAATGATCTCCAGCTCAGCCAGACCCAGTACAATGGTCTTTATTAGGACTGAAATAATAATAGTTCTTGAAAACACACGCTCAGTCTTAGAACACCTGTTGATGATTTCATAGTCACATCCCTGTGACATTTGACTTCAGTGATTAACTTTTCAGATGCCTAATGTAAAAGTGACAAAGGTTTTATTTTTCATAACCACATATTATTTCCTGAAAGCCATATCTCCTTTCCATTATATTTATCATACAGTTGGCCTAATTAAAATTTCTTTTAGAGGTATCTATTTGTGTGTTCTGTGTCTTCTCTCCCCTGGTAAAAAATGAATATTGTGCTTTCATGTCTTATCTTTACGATTTTGCTGAGGACAATAAAATGGAACAGACACACCACTGACAAGGTGCAATGTAACTCAACCAAGAGTATGAACTGCCAGATGTTCTCACATCACTCCACACCCAGAATGAATATACTGGCATGCCTTCATGCTCCTTTGATCAATAGTTTCCGAATTCAGTGCTGCCTCATTGACCTCTAACAAAGTTCTGCTCCACTAATCAGAAATCACAGTGTAATTTCTTCATTCTAACCATTTTTGTTTACACACTGAGGACTGAGTATATTAATTACATAATGTCCTATGTTGTTTTATGTACCTGTTTAAATAGAGGAGAGTTCCAAAGTATTTTTTTTCCAGTTGTGCCAGTATCCCTCTCTCACCATTATAATCTGTGAAATGCAACCAGACAAGAAAACAAAGGCTTAATTTTTCTAGTTGAAACTCAATGAAGGATTTTAGAGTCTCATCTAGGAACATAATAATATTCATATTATGGATCCAGGTGATATTGGAAACCAAGAGTTCAAGAATTGTAGGATTCAGTGTATTGCAATGGTCATATTTACAAGATGTAGAAGGGGGAAGGCACTGGGGGAACATATGAATGGCTTCTTACCTTGAAGCATACACTGGCACTTTAAAAACATGCTATATCACACTGTGACCATTGAGAGACAACATGATGATTGTTACGCAACTAGGATTGCTTTGCTTTTTCCTAAAACTTGAAAAAATATAAATATATTTTTATATAAATATAAATATAAAAATAAAATATTTATATTTATATTTATATTTATATTTATATTTATAAAATAAATATAAATACAAATATAAAAAAACAAATAAAGCAGTGGCTTACACAGCATTCACGTTATGGAGTTTTGAATAGCTGAAGCTGAGATGTATTAAATTCTAATGTTATTTTTCTTTTGAGTATAATCTGTAAGTAGATGATGTATGTCACTATTTTGTTCTAATCTAAATACCTGTGTTAAAATCCACAATTCTCAAGTTTTTAAGGTAGGGTAGATGACCAAGATGTATCTGTCTAAAATGAATAATCAATAAATGTTCTCTAGTAGACCTAGTGTTACACTCCTTTGATATGATTCTTTCTGTGAAAGGAAAAGAAATTTAAAAAGACTTGTTCTAATGCCTTGTCTCAAAAGACTTTGACAAAAGGAAAAACAGCTTATTGTTTTTCAGTGCGACTTTGGTTGAAACTGCCTAACAAACAGAAATAGCAATCACCTTAATATTAAGTGTTTATACTTGCTTAATGTTCATCCATGATGACAAAAATTTGAATGACTGTTTATTGCTGTGCAGTGGCTCTCATATCTCTGATACATAAAATTCTTGAAAACATACTGAGTCTTACCTTATGGATGCTACGGTCAATAAACTTTGAAAACTTCACCTCTAAATAGTACTTGAACAGGGCACAGATTTCATGTGAAGGCTAAGACAACTCCAATCTCAGTGATGATCATTGAACAGGGGATATCTCCGAGTCTTCACAGTTCAAGTGAAGGCCATCTGGATATCTGTTAAACATGTATTGAATCTTATCCGACATATGCATGAATATGTGATGAAAGATCCAAGCATATTTTAGCCTGCAATTTATAAAAATTTATTGCTAAGTAATTCTTTCTGAGAAAGAAAATATTTTCCTTGGGATTTTGGGAGACTGTTGTAATGCACACTGATATATTGAATAAAGCATTCAATGGATATTGCAGTTGAGGCAGGGATACCTCTGTCATGGCAGGAGGTTGTCTTGCCTCTAGTTCTGCTCAAGTGATGATGTTTTGGGGGGCTGTTCTTATACCTGTGTTTTTAATTCCCTGAGGTTGAGTTCTATGCAAATTGAGAAGTCAGTGTCCATCACAGCACCAGTTCCTGCCATGTGTTTGTATTGGATAAACTCAGATGTGGATTTGCTCAAATACAAATGTCTCACCAAGAGTAATATACTCAGTACAAGAAATTGTCTTCTAAGCATACAGACTGTGGTCAGAAGGAAATAGTTTGTTAAAATTGTTCAGATATCTGGATCGTAGTTCTAATCGTCTCTCTCTCTCCCTTACCAACTCTTTTCTTCTCCCTTTCCCCTTACTCTTTTTTTTTGGTCTTATTAGTCCTTCCAGCTCAGTCATTTGCACTGTTTCTGGAGACAGATGTAAGTCTCACATGTCTGCCATATGTGCGAGTGATGTACTAACCTATTAAAACCACCTATGGCTCTAATGGAACCTTATCAAGTTCAATTCCTTCTTTGGCAGGAGATTGTTTCTCTTCAGTTGGTTGGTGTGGTAACACAACAGGGTGATGTGACTGAATTTCTGCTTTTTTAACATTCTGACACATGAATTTTAATTGCTCCCCAGTAGGCTAATGTCTTTGATCGTATTTGGCCCCTGTACAGAGCCTATGGCGCTCTAGTTACAGACTTCTACTCAAGAATGGATTTGGCATCTGAGAGTGTCCCTGTTCTCAGTGAAGTGTCTTTCTCTCTCTGTTACGCACGCACAGGTATATATGGTACACTTTTGTACTCACATTTCATCTTAATAGCATGGGTGCACTGAGGAAGCAGATACAGCTCCTCCTATAGTATTTGCCTGTTCTGGTAGAATGATGGAAGTGAGACCTTTATCATAAATGTCCTGTATTTTTTATAAAGATAGAAGGTAAACCTTGATGTTTTATTTCCCCTCAAATTATTTCTAGTCCTTCCCTTGAAGCCAGCACACACTTGCTTTGATTAATGCTTTTTATCAGACTAAAGATCCTTTATTGTTGTTCAGTTGCCATATTTCTGGGCTGCAAAACTGTTCTTCAGTCAGCTATGTACATAAAAGAATAGAAAAACAGACTTGAATACTAGTCTGTTCTGTGCCCCATGTCAGGACAAACTATACCAATCTGTTGAAAAACTCTCCAGTGGTGAATATTTTGACTATCTCCCTAGGCAATCTGTTCTAGTACTTCACCTTCCTTATCTTTAGGAAATTTTTCCTAATCTAATTTTTTGCTCCCTTGCTCAATTTAAGTTCATTGCCTCTTGTTCTAGCTGTCATTGATGTGGAGAACAAGGTATTCTCCTCTTCCTTGGTCTACCTTTTGTTAATATATTTCAATACTGCTACCGTGTTCCCCTATCAGTTTTATCTTTGAGTTAACCAATGCCAGTTCTTTTAATTTTTTCCCACAGATCACATTTTCTAGACATCTGATTATTTTCAGTTGGTCTCCTCTCCACTTTTTCACCTTTTTTCATTTAAGGTCTTTTTGTGGATTTGCTTGCTTCCACATCATACCAAACCACCCCAGTCCCCAAAATACAGACAGACTACTAAGAGGAGGCTGAGGGAGCTGGTTATATTTAATCTGAAGAAGAGAAGGCTTGAGGGAGCTAATTCACAGAATCACAGAATGGGTCATGTTGGAAGGAACCACAGTGGGTCTTCTGGTCCAACCTTCCTGCTCAAGCAGAGTCATCCCAGAGTATGTGGCACAGGTTTGTGTCCAGGTGGTTCTTGAGTATCACCAGTGAGGGAGACTCCACAACCTCTCTGGACAATCTGTTCTGGTGTACCCCCACAGCAAAGAAGTTCTTCCTCATGTTCAGGTGGAATTTCTTGTACATCAGTTTCTGTTCTTTGCCTCTTGCCCTATTCCTTGGCACCACTGAGAAGAGCCTGGTGCCGTCCTCTTGACATCTCCCCTTCTAATACTTATAGACATTGATAAGGTCCCTTCTCAGTCATCTCTTCTCCAGGCTGAACAGGCCCAGTTCCCTCAGTCTTTCATCCCTCATGAAAGAGATGTTCCAGTCCCTTAACCTCTTTATAGCCCTCTGGTGGACCTGCTTCAGAAGCTCCATGTCTTTCTTGTACTGAGGAGCACAGAACTGTTATATAAGACAGAGTCAAAGGCCTTTCTTAATTAAAAAGATAACATTTTCTGCTTCTGCCATATCCATAAGGCATGTTATTCTGTCACAGAAAGAAATTAGATTGGTTTAAGAAAATTTGTTCCTGACAAATCTTTACTGACTGTTCATCTTTTTTTTTTTTATTTTGGTTCTGTTTTGGTTTGGTTTGGAGTTTTTTTGGATTGGCTGGAGGGTTTTTTTGTTTGTCTTTTTGTTTGTTTTGTTTTGTTTGTTTTGTTTGTTTATTTGTTTGTTTGCTTGGTTTGGTTGGTTTTGGTTTTGTCTTTTTAAATGGTAATTTCTGATGTTGTGGGTAAAATATCTGGCTGGTTTAACTCTTTTCTTTCCTCAGGACTGAAATTACGTGTCTATATTAAAATTTTCTGTAACTTTGTTTTGTTTTTAAATTACCCAGATCTGCCCTTTCCAGTTTACTGGTGCCTTTTATTGCCTTCCATGATTTCTTCATGACCCCAGTTGATGCTGCTTGGCTGTGAACCTGGAATGGTGAAACACATTGTAACTACATATTAGAAGTCTTTAATTTTTCTGATAATCTATGATATTTTGTTTCTTGACTGTCTTAATTTCTATGCCTTTTTTGAAATCCTGCAGTTCATTCAAGTGAATGTGTTGACTGTTGGGCTACCATATTCTCTTTAATCATCACCAGAACGATTACAAGGTCTGTATTTCCCCAAAGGTGGGACTTGTTTGCTTCTTGAGAGACATATCAACATTTTCGAAATCATTCCTTCTAGTCACATCACTCGCCATAAAAAATGTCTATTATGTCAGTTAAATCACAGTTTTTATCTTTGACTAATTCTTATACCTCTTCTTGATTGTTTCCCAGTCTGCTTGCACCAGGGCACAGAAACCACAAACATATAATAGTGAATCCATTTGCTGAACTTTCTTTCTATGATGTTATTACAAATAACTTTATCCTTTTTCTTTATGGGACTTTACCCAGATTGTTTCATTTTCTTGTTGCCAGTCAGTCCCAGCTGAAGAGACTCTTCTGTAAAGCTAGTGAATGCCATGCAAGATGTGTAAACCACTTTTATGACAAAGAAACCACCCTCTAACAATGACTTATGGAGCATCTTCCCAAAGTCAAGGAAACTAAAGCCCTCCTGGTGAACCGTCTGTGCAACCTAGCTTTCATCTGTAGGATGAATCTGTCCTGGTTTGATCTTCTGACCCTTGATAGAAGGATTAATGAGAATACCATCTGAACCTCTGACTTCTTCACCCTTGCTCTGAGCCTCATTTTTACTTTTGATCTCTTTAGAAGCATTCTTAGCAGTATTGTTAGCATTCAGGTCCTTTGTTAAATCACATTCATTTCCATAGCATATGCTATTGAATAACCATTTTTGAGGGTCTTTCTAAGAATTTGTCATTAGTCTTTGTGCAAATAATTATCTGTCCTTGGGCACACTGCAAAATCTTTTTTACACACCACCACTATTGTAAAGTATTCTTTTGCAGTTCAAGCTTTTTTGATGCAAAAGTCCTTCATATGAGAGCCACAACTGCCTATTTTCTGGTAGTTGTTTCTCAGTAGTTCCTCACTGCCAATACATGAGAGCTGTCTTGTTCACCTCTTGAAATGTCAGAATGTGACTTCCATGGTAAGTAGAACAGCTGTGTATTGGGGAGATTGTAAAACTTGAAAACCACTTGATTTGCTTTTGTAGAGATGAGCATCAGGAGTGAAGTCAAAACAGAGAAGTCATAACAGGTCCCAAGGATAACATTTTACTTTCTTTTAGCAGTTTTTTCTTTATTTTTTGATAAATTGCTCATCTATTTCCTGGCTATACCAAGCAAATACGGGAATGGTCATGCTACGTCATGGCTGGTACCACATTCTCTTCACATCCATGATCCCAGTAGATATGGTTACAACTTTGATTTCTGCAAATACTGTTCTTGCTGTTTGCTGGTAAACAAAATTTGGCCATTTCAGCAAAAGATGTACCTAGTTGCAAGTATCTTTATGCTGTAAGGCATCTATTGCTTTTCTAGCTACTAATTTTTGCCAATATTTTTCTTTGGTGTTAAGTATACAGATATAGAACACATGTGACTTGTGACTTTTTTTCCCGTGGTAACATCAGTAGAGATGGAGCACTTAATAAATTATGAAGGTTGAATTAATTTAGGAAGACTTCTGGATCAAAAGGAAGGTTTTTTAAATTAAGGATTTAATTTAGGATTTGTACATGTCATCAACATTTTCCAAATGAGACAATTTATTTCAGAAGTGCTATTATTTTTATTTTAAATATTACAACAAAATTTTTAATTAAAATATTATGACATGTTCATTTTCAACATAGCTTAAAATGTTAAACAAAATGACTAATTTAGTCTTGAGCCAGATAAAGATTCATTACTTCTTAATAAAATTAAGAATCAAACAACATATGATCCCAAATGATGCAGAAGCAGAAGAAAGCCCAAGTTACTGTAAGATATATATTTCGTGTTCATATATCAAGTAAAATGAACTAGAGACTGGTTATAAGATGTGAACTAGGAGGGAATATAGTTTTAGTTGTGAACATGGTGGTACTAGGTTAAAAGTTGGATTTGGTGATCTTAGAGGTCTTTTGCAACCTTAATGATTTTATGATTGTTTAGGCCATTATGTTATATTAGAGAAGAAGGATTTTGGTTAGATTATATGATTATATGTCTATTGAAAGAGAAACTAATTGTGCTAGGTCAAGAAGACATAAAACGAGGAAGAAATTAAGCTGAAAAGTAGTGACTGTAATAGCTGAATTCTTAGTAATGCAAGTATTCTCACTGGAAGAGGTTGCCCAGAGAAGTTGTGGATGCCCCCTCCCTGGAAGTGTTCAAGGCCAAGCTGGGTGGTGTTTTGAGTAACCTGGTCTAGTTGAAGGTGCCTCTGCCCACGGTGGAGAGTGTGTATCTGTGTGTGCGTGTGCATAATTAGATGATCTCTAAGGTTCCTTACCAACAAATCATTCTATGACTGGCATTTGGGTTCTAATTCTGTTGGGCTATAAGCATCCCAAAAAGGTCTAGGAGTTATTACTGACAATTTGTTAACTTAAAAATAGCTATATTTTTATGAACATAGCTATATTTTACATGAACACTTATTCTTCAGCTTAACATATAGAGATCGTGGATTTTTAAAATAGTACCTGGTTAAGTGCTGCTGCACTTCTGTTGGGCAAACAAACTGATGACTAAATGCAAGTATTCATTTTAAATAAAATGTCTGCATATCTGAGAGAAGAAAAATATTAGTCATAACTGAATTCTGCTATGGAAGTATCAAACTACGTGCTCCCAAATTACACTTCTGGCATTGAAACAAAGAGCAGGACTGTTTAAGCTGTAAACTAATAGAGGTAAGCAGAAATATAATTTAGAGTTCATCATTATATATTCAAACAACATACAAAAAGAATTCAAAATACACAGAAAATAATAGAGAGAATTGTAAAAAAAATGACTGACACAAATTTTAAATAAAATAAAACTGTGTTTTAAGATTACAAGGATCAAAATGAAGTCTAAAAATTGTACTTGTTCATTATCACATGGAAATCACAGAATATCACAGAATATTCTGAATTGGAAGGGACCCACAGTGATCATCAAGTCCAACTCTTAGCCCAGCACATGACAGCCCCAAGAATCCCACCATGTGACTGTCAGTAGCAGAGGAAGTCTTATATAAACGTTATGTTGCAATCAGGTATTGTACATGTAGTATACATGATAATATGGTAGTAGTGTACATGATGACATTTTTTTCCCATTCTCTGAGTAATTCTGAAGGATGCTAAATAGTGAAACCAGCAGGTCTAAAGCATTTGAAGAGTTTTGGAGTATTGTAAACGAGATTGACATAGCACACTCTCCTCTGTGTCCATCTGCTTCTGAGTACTGCCATAATTACTGTTTTCTTTCTTCTCCCTTTTCTTTCCCTCCCCCTCTCTATACACTTAGTTTCTGATTTCATGCACCTGCAGGAGCTGGCTCATAGCTGACCCCATGTTTGGTGTTTCCAAGTACAGAAAGAAACAAGACAGAGCCAAGACAGTGGGATATTTCGAGCTTCTTTTTTTTCTACACATATTCACACTCCTTTCACTAAGTATTTCCTGGAAACACATTTCCCACATTGCTAGACATAAGACTGTACTAAGCATATCTTCAAAGTTTTTATTCCCATGTTGGTAAGTTATCTCTTGTAATTGATAAGACCAGTATATTACACTAATTAACTTTCAAATAAACACGTTTATTCAGGTGTTTTGCAAAGAGATGAGTTTTATTTGTTGAAGAAAATAGTTTAAGATCCTTCTGACACAGAAAGCTTTCATGCGTTTTCTGATTGTATGCAATTATTGGAGAATTATTGGTATGTAGAACTGTCTGGTTGCAAATTACACTTCTTTTTCCCGTAATTTTTGTGGAGTTATATTTTTTTTTTTCCTTTTGTATGTGAATTTCTCTGCTTCAACATTATTTCAGAGAGGTATCTTGCTGCATATCATCCTGATGTACAGTTAGAAGCTAGTTTTAAAAGAGGCTTAAGTTTGCAGGCATACTGTTTTGTTTTCTTTGAAACAGTTTGCAAAGATGTCAGCAAATTTGTAGGAAATAAAGCAACACGAGGCAGTAAGAGGATAGTTTGGATAATTGCCAAGAACTAGTACAACTTTTGAAATCCCAGGAAAAATAATTCAGCTGTTTATACTTAAAATTAACATTACAAATCCTTTTCCTATTATTAGTGTTATTATTTCTGTTACTCTTACTCTCTTGTCAAAATCGTTCAAGTTGCAGGAAAGGAATGGAGAAATTTATACCACAAGTGACTAGAGGCATTCTTAAGAAGTCAATATTTGGCTTAAAGAATTAGAAATTTTGAATTTAGAAGAGGGGGCCAGGCAATCCTTTTGCAGAACAACTCTGTTATAAAATTCTATTTCCTTCAATTTTTTAAATGTTGTAAGAGTCATGTCAATAGAAAATAAAGTACAGAAAGTTATTATTAAGTAAATAAAATGTGGATTTCTTCAAATATCTTCTTCTGTGCAGCACACCCCAACTCTGTCCAGGGTCAGTCAGCATTCAGAATTCATGCATTTGAAAATTGATGCTCCATAATGTGTCATAGGAGAGCAAAGTGCACATATAAAATATGGAAGAAAGAGTCTTTTGTAACTAAATCAGCTGGCTGTGGAAAAAATATGATTTTTTAAACATTTCCCCTCCAATGTATAGGAAAGTTTAAAAATTAGTGTTGACAGGATAGATTCAAACTTTAAGCATAAAAGTGGATTGCCTAGCAGCAATTTATACACCAAATTCATGAGAAAATTAAACTTTTTCTATCTACAGTACAGTTTTAACATGTTAATATTTTTATCTTCATCCACCTGAACCTGGAAGGAAAACACGTGTTTCCTCTGCTGATATTTTTTCCACAATGGCTAACTATACTATATCTTAAAAATACAGTTTTGAGTAACAAAATATGAATTACAAGGATAACACTCTATTCCAAGCTGCCTGGATAACAACATTTATCATCATGGCTAGGCTTCGAGAACAAAGGTTTGGGAAGGGCTCTACCCACATTTGTTACAAGCGCACTGGTAGCTAGAAAGGCCAACACGAGATAGACATGTCTGGTTGCAAAAGGCACAGCAGAAGGACTCCTTAGGTGGTATATTCTGCAAGGCTCGATTCTTTCTGTGTTGTCTTTTCTCCTCGAGAGTGATCCTGTGTGCATTCTCAAAGGAAGCAGCAGCGTTATAGATGGTGTGTCTCCAGGCCTCCCAATTGGAGGCCAGAGTAGACCAGTTATGTTGATCAATATGGCCAAGACTGAGATGTTGTTTCAGGGAGTCCTTGTATCTTCTCTTTGGGGCTCCTCTCTTGCGACAGCCAGTGGCAAGTTCACCATAAAGCAAGATCTTAGGGAGGTGGTGGTCCTTCATCCTGGAGACGTGTCCTGCCCATTGCAGCTGCGTTCTCAGTAGCATGGCCTCAATACTTGTGACTGCTGCTTGTTCTAGAACACGTGTGTTAGCCACATAATCTGACCAGTGGATGTTTAGGATTGTATGGAGGCAGCGTTGATGGAAACATTGTAAGAGTGGTGGTGGTAGATGACCCATGATTCAGATCCATATAAAAGAGTGGACAGCACTATGGCTCTGTAAACACTGATCTTTGTACTTTTCTTCAAGTGTTTATTACGCCAAACTCTATTATGGAGTTTTCTGAAAGCACTACATGCCTTTGCTAACCTGTTGTCTATCTCTCCGTCAATCTTACCATCCGAGGAGATGTGGCTACCTAGGTAATTAAACTGCTGGACTGATTTGAGCTCTGATTGGCCAATGGTGATATGGAGATGACGGAAGACTTCCTGAGGTGCAGGTTGATAAAGAACTTCTGTCTTCTTTAAACTGACTTCCAGCCCAAAGAGCTCAGCAGCATCTGCAAAGCAGGATGTTAAATGTTGCAGAGCTGTGTGAGCGACAAGGGTGGTGTCATCAGCATAAAACAGCTCCTGGACAAGATGATTTAGGGTCTTAGTGTGGGCCTTCAGTCACCTTAGGTTGAATAGGCTTCCATCAGTATGATATTGAATGTAAATACTATCCTGATCATCGAGGTCTGCCGTGGCCCTTTGGAGCATCATGCGGAAAAAGACTGTGAATAGAGTTGGTGCGAGAACGCAGCCTTGTTTCACACCACTGGATATTAGAAAGGGCTCAGAAAGTGCATCGCCATAACTGACTTGGCCGTGCTGATCCTCATGAAGTGAGATGATCATTTTAAGAAACTTGGGGGGACATCCTAAACGTTCCAAAATCTGCCATAGACCTTCTCTGCTCACAGTATCGAAAGCCTTGGTGAGGTCAACAAAGGTTACATAGAGACCTTTATTCTGTTCCCTACACTTCTTTTGCAGTTGTCTGAGAACAAATATCATGTCTGTGGTACTCCTGTTGGCTCTGAAACCACATTGGCTTTCAGGTAGAATTCCTTCTGCTATAGCGGGTATTAATCTGTTCAAGAGTATTCTTGCCAGGATTTTGCCAGCGATGGAGAGCAGAGTAATACCACAGTAATTTGAACAGTCTGATTTAGTACCTTTCTTCTTATACAAAGTGATGATGACTGCATCACGAATGTCTGATGGTAGTTTGCCTAGTTCCCAACAATGCACCACAAACTCGTGAAATTTGGTATGGAGTGCAAGGCCTCCATGTTTCCAGACTTCGGATGGGATTCCATCAACCCCAGCTGCCTTGCCAATTTTCACCTGCTGTATGGTCTTAAGGGTTTCTCCCAAAGTGGGGGCAATATCCAATTCATCCTTCACTGGTTGTTGCATGATGGATTGAATTGCTGAGTCTTGAACTACATGGTTAGTACTGAAAAGAGTCTGAAAGTGTTCAGACAGATCGAATCGATGGATTCAGAATGGAGGTTTTATCTGTCAGAAGCATTTGACCATTGGCGGTGAGTAGAGGGCTTTGGACCTGGTATGTAGGCCCGTATGCTGTTTTCAGGGCCTCACAGAATCCTCTGTGATCACCCGTATCTGCGCATAATTGAGTTTTTTCTGCTAGGTTGATCCATCACTTTTTCTGGATGTCACGGAATTTCTGTTGGAGCTTGCTGCATGCAAGATGAAAGGCTGTTTTTCTTACATGACAGGATGGCAGTGCAAGGTGTGCTTGGTGAGCACTTCTCTTCTTCCTCAACAGACTATTTTTCTGCTGAAAGATAGTATTAGTGATGGTGAGCTGTTGTTCCGTGCAGAATTCTAGCAGAAGGCGTCCATTATCGTTGCAGTTTCCAACACCATGCTTGTCTAATACTCCTTTCCAGGCTTCAGAGTTCTTTCCTACTCTGGCATTGAAATCACCAAGGATAATGATCTTATCACCTGCAGGGACCTTTTGAGTGAGGTGGCGCAGGTCGGTGTAAAATTTATCTTTTTCAACAGGGTCAGCTTGGAGAGTTGGGGCATATATACTAAAGAGGACAACGTGTTGCTTGTTGTGAAGTGAAAGGCTTAGGGAGATAATGCGATCAGAATGACCTGTTGGCAGATTTTCGAGTTTAGGAACAACGGAGTTTTTAATCATGAAGCCAACTCCTGAAAGATGCCTTTCAGTTCTGGGTTTACCTGACCAAAAGAGTGTGTAACTAGCACCATGTTCTTTAAGCCTGCCTTCCTCATGAAGGTGAACTTCACTGAGAGCAGCTATGTCGATGTTAAGACATGATAGTTCGTCTGTCCAATTAGGGCAGAGCTCAGGATGTCCACAATCCACAGAATCAAGCATGGTTCTGATATTCCAGCATGCAAGAATCAATTTGGATACACCTTTGGAGGCAGGTGCATGCCTTTGTCTCCTGATCTTTGTGTGACTGCATAAGAAGAAGAAGCCCGTTGGCTGCGGTTAACCAACCGGGTGAAGGTGGAGATGAGCTTTGGTTAGGCCACCTTTTCTAGGCCCCTCTCTAAGTGGAGCAAGCAGTGCTGTCCTTGAAAAGGCTGCTTGGTCATTCAGGATGCTGCCCAAAGAGGCTGTTATCTCTGGGGTCAGTCTCTAACGACCAACATCCTGAACCGCCTGCAGGCAGGGTTGGGTCTACAGCTTCCAGTGCACCTTTCACCTGCCGTTTCGACCCTTACCCGTTGCTACAGGGCTTTGCTGTAACTAAATACAGTTGGGGGAAATAACTGCCTATTTTCTTAGTCTGAAAAGATAGTTAATAACAAGGAGATGGTCAGGCAAAAGGAGGGAGCAGACTTTGCCAGTCAAACCTGGTGTATTTCAGAAGTTTGTAATGGATAGAGCTAGAATTATAACCCGGAGGAGTAAAATTTTTTTGTGAAATGAGCTTGGTTTAATATTATTTATCAAGCATTAAAAATTAATTTGCAAGGATTGCATACACCACTATGTGTATTCCAGCAAGTGCTGGTCCTTTCTTTCCAATGTTTGCCAGTTTGCAGCTACGCACTTTATTTTCCATGTGTTGATAATGATTTAGATAGTAAGAAGGCAAGTCTTTCCTCTGATGCTTTCAATAAAGGTTAGTCTCAGTTGGGTATTTCCTGAGCTCCAGGCTTTAGGAAATGAACCTCCTCAGACTAGGCAGAGTGGGAAAGAGGGAGGCTTGTCACTGTGAGGCTGGCGTGTGTGGCATCTCTGGGGATGTAAGGGGAACGATAAAGAAAAGGGTGGTGAGTCTGGAAAGGACAGGCTGTCAAGTGTTGTCTCTAGAGAGCATGTCTTTGTGTTGACTGACACCCATGGCCAAACTATTCCTTTTACAGGCGTGGTCTAGCCCTT
Organism: Neopelma chrysocephalum; assembly: GCF_003984885.1. Classification (NCBI taxonomy): domain Eukaryota; kingdom Metazoa; phylum Chordata; class Aves; order Passeriformes; family Pipridae; genus Neopelma; species Neopelma chrysocephalum. Next base: position 2,310,725 of record NW_020925585.1, on the reverse strand, counting down.
AATCACTGCATATTACAAGCCCAAATGGGACCATTTCAAGTGCTACACACTAATATTATTTATTAGGAGGCCCAATAAAGCTTTTCTCTATAGCCAGGCTCTTATTGTATGGTGTCATTATATAAACAAGCCTTGGAAGACTGTTTCCACTTACAGACATGTTAACAGAAGGCTTAATCTGAGAGGCCCAGTAGACTGTGAGTTTAGGCTTTCTTTCCATCTACATTATAACAGACTAAATATTGAGAATGATTTGGGGACTGGAGTGTTTCAGCCAAAAACATTCCTTGCAATAAATTATTTCCCAGTTTTCGTTCCTTCACTTTAGAGACTTGGAGGGTTGGGGTTTTTTTATTATTTTTTTTAGTTCTGTGGAGTCTGTACCAGCATCAGCTTCCCATATGTTAGAGACATCTCAGGGTTTATTAGTCAGCATAGGTCAATTGAGATTTGACGTATTTGCTTTCATAAAAGCTGTGTGTACTATATACTTCTTGAACTGGAAATCGCACAATGCTCCTTATTTGCCTTCAATCACTAGCAGATGCAGAATGGTCAGATGATTTCCCTTTAAATTGACCTAAGGGATTAAAGGAATCCAAAGGAATTTCCAGCTAACGAGTGCCTCTGCTTTCCCTGACTTTATTTCTTGAGCCTTCAAGGTCAAAGTCTGCGGTAACTTAATCTGCCTTTCCCTCTGCCTGATTTGTTCACTTCCTTCCTTTTGTTTGCCTCCAGAGGAGTAGCTAAGTAGCCAGGCTCAACTCCTGTGTTTGCTGCTTCCAGAATTTCACACCAAACAGTTGTGTAAATCTGGTGGGAAGTGGGAGCTTTGCTGAGAGCACAGGAGCCTGAGATGCACCTTCATAGCAGTTTGCACCCTTTAATCCACAGGCATCGATAGGCATAGAATTACATCAAAGGCAAATGTAAAAAGCAAGCCTGGTGGCAGTAGCTTAAATCTGCCATGCAAAGATCCCAACTTGCACTGAAAACAACCAATCGTGATTGAAAAGGGACTGAAAACTGCTCTCGGTGTAGCAGAGTCATGGGAACAATCTCAAGTTTCCCGGTCCTCATGAGAGCTGCCTTGAAGAGTAGGAGTTAAGATCTGACTCACAGCGGAAGATGCAAAATCTAACGAGAGGGGAAGGGGGGAGTTGGGAAGAGGAGAGTAGGACCACAGTCTGCTTTCAATCAGGGATGGGTAATGGCAGTTCAGCATCTTTTGTTGGTTTTTCTTTCAGAAACTGGTCAGGAGTCTTTGCGTGGATTGTCTCAACTATCAGGGGACAGGAGCTTACTTAGCAGGTGGCCATCTGAAAAGTGGCTGATGCTTTTAAAAATACCTCTACCTCTTTTGTTCTCTGCCTGCTGCCATAACTTTGGTGTTTCTAGTTTTGACATCTGCTCTTCATCCAATTATTCATTTTGACTAGGTACTTGCAGGGCATGAAAGGGTTTTCTTTCAAAAACTTTATATGTCATTACTGTGCTGACTGCCACCTTCTCTATAAATTAGTTTCCATCAAAACAAAAACTCAACCAAACCAAACCAAACCAAACCAACAAACAAAAACCACACAAACCAAACAAAAACCAAAACAACCCATCCCTCCCCCCCAAAAAACAACCCCCCCCCAAAAACGAAAACCAAAATCCCCCAAAAATACAAACCCAGCAAACTCCTAATCAGATTGGTAATCAAAAAACTAAAAAAATAGAAAAAAAAAAAAAAAGGAAGGTTTTCTCTGTGTTTTTTCCTTGGATTTCTAAACATGAAGAGTATTGATAAAGGATATTGATTCTAAAAAAGTCAGTATTTAAGTCTCACAATGCATCAGTAGCATCTGAATTGACTGAATAAAAATCCTCAAAATATGAACAAGGTCTTTCCAAGGAAGACAGTAATTTATGCCTTGTATTTGCCAAGTAAATGAAAACCAAATGTCTCACCATTACTAGAACTGCCACCTTCCTGTTCAATGAGTTATGGTGATCCCCAAGAAACTAATTTAAATTCTTATTTTACCTGCTCATTCCTAATTAAAAAGGGGAAAACAAGTAAAATATGAAAAAAAAGTATAATGCATGGTTTCCCTGGAATAATATCGGATTTTTGGATAGCAAGCAGTGGGCACTTAAAAGCTATCATTTATGTTATTTCTTCATTGTAACCAGACAGGCAAATTCTGGGATGATGGAACAAAGCTTGAGGTACCTCTGAATCCATCTAAAGTAGCCAGAAGTGTTTCCAGCAATTTTGTCAATATTTCTTTGGAACTGAATCAAAAGAGCCTGAGGAAACTCAGAAAAATGTTAAGTTTAAGAAATCGACAAGATCTAAAACCAGATGCAGAGAGAAGAACTTGATGTTGAACTTAAAGGAAAAAATATATTTCATTCTGTGTTTGAAGTTCAGTCTTATCTTTGCTTGTTCAAGTTTTAGAAAGGAGGAAGGAAATGCTAATGAAGCTGCTGTATCCACACTGCTGCCTTTTAATCCTGTGTCCCTTCTTTTGTGTGCTGCTCCTGTCATTTATTGCTTTCTGGTGTCAAGAAAGAGAGTGATTATATAACTTAAATAAAATCTTAACTGTGTGAAAGGTGGAAGGAAAGACATTTTTCTTCATTTTCACACAGGCATCTTTCCATAAATTGAGCAGCAAGATCAATTATCTCAGATAAATTAAAAAATCTAAATAAGCCTCAGAGTATGCAACTGTTTCTAGCAGCTCGTGGAAGTCTACATTCTGTTAGCCTATGCAGGATGCATGTACTCCTGAGTCAAAAGTATGGTCTGTGGTTCTTTTATATGAAATTTCTCTCATGTTATATTGGTGAATGTGGCACAACTATTTGTTCCTTTAGAAAACAGTGATCGACTGTTTTCTCCCACCCATGCCATTTTGAGAAAGAGGTACTGGCAGCTTAATAGAGTGACCTCTGTGGATAAGACTGTGAACAGAAGGAGCGTTTTGACCAATGATTTTATCGAATAAAAATGGGGAGGGGATTTACTTGATCCTTAGAACAAGTGTAGTCTGAAGACCTGCAGAGAGAGAATCATCACATAAATTGTTAAAATATGTATTTTGTAATGTGCTACACTCTTTTGTTTTAAATGATACAACAGATGGTGATACTTTTTTTTTTTTAATTCCTAGTCTTCAAGGAGGCTAGACTTAGATTTCAGTGCAGGGATATTTTTTTCTGGTATTTAATCTACATTTATTTTGGCTTCCTTCCGTCTTCTGGCTCATATTTATGCCTTCATGGACTAAGAAGCCTGTGCAGCTCCATGCTGCAGACCATCATATACTCTCCAAATTTGTTGCTTTTTGTAGATGATAAAGAGGAAGAGGGGCTAGAAGGGTCACTTATAGTCAGTCCTTGACTTGAATAATAATGCCTGCATCCTGCAGTTAATTATAGCAGCTATTAATTGGTATTTAGCTGATCTGGTTACAGTTAAAGTCAGTGGAAATAATTAAATAGATTTCCATGGAAAAAAGCTCAGGACCCGTGTTTTTGATCATGCTGCTTTATCCTTCATTTATGGAAGTTCTCTGAACTCTCTCTGACATGGTAGCAACTTTCTGTTTTACCTGAGTTGCCAAGAAATTATTATTGATGTTTGAGTTCAGTCATACCACTGCTATACAGAGATCTGTCACTTCTTGCATATGAGAAATGATGGTTTTTTCATATGGTTTCATAAAGTATATTGATCTCTTTTGCCACCAATTTTCTATTGCAAGTTCTTTGCTAATTTTGACTTTCCTATTAGTCTTATTGAGCTTTTTTCCTTCACTGTTTTGCAAGTGCCTCCCTCCTACTGAGTATCTGTTTCAATTTATTTTCCCTTGGACACGTTAACTTGCCTTTTTCATGTTGACTCTCATTTTGTGACTTCCTGCTTGTATTTCTGACCCCTCTAGGACACTTTGGTTTATGATTAAACAAACCTGTTCATGGGCTCCATGAAAGAAGAGACTATGCATTTGTAGGTTTATTTTTATTGAAGCACAGTGAAAATTGCACCTTGAGGGAGGGCTTTATTACATTTAACTACTTAGGCAGGATTTATTAAAAATAAACAACAAAGGAGTAAAGATCTTCCAGATGTGATCTCACTTTAAATTCTGCTTCAAAATATATGGGTTATATATATATATATACGGACTTATGGGTTATCTACAAATAATTCTTCTGCTTAATGAAGCTTATATCTGCCTAGATTAGTTGCTCATTATTTTGGCTTCAGATGCTCCAAAATTCTTTATATATCATGGATCTGGACAGGTTGAGTGTGCAGTGACTGAGGGGGAGTTTCTCTTTTCAAGGCACTTGTGTGTGGGAACAATAATTAAAAATGTCACATAAGAAAGAATTGGCCTGAGCCTTGTGCTCTGCATGATTAGGGTCATTACAGCATTTCTGGGGACTCTGCCTTTACTAAGAAGTCTTAGTTTTTTGTCCTGCTGTGCTACATAGGGAAACTCTAGCTCGAGGTCAATTAGAGGTTATGCAATATTGGTGGAAGTTGAGGGAGAATAGGATCTGCACTGAGTGTCTTTCATAAGATCATAACTCAAATTATTTAAGAATATCATAAGAATCAAAGTCATATTTTTCTCCTGGTGTGTTGGAGAGCCCAAAACTTCTAGTTAAAAACTGAATGGTTTGATTTTGTAGAATGTTTATAGGAAAAGAAAGAATTTTGCCATATAAGTTAGGAAAGGTTGCACTAAGCCAAGTGTTCATCTGGTGCATCAGTGTAATGCTAAACGAATTCTATTGATCCTAGTGGGATGACATGGAATTTTTTTTTTGATTCACACTGGTCTCACTGAGATCAGACTCTAAACTTCTATTTTTTTCATGGACTTTAGGAAAGTATTGAGGCTATTTGAAGGATTTCTGTAACACACAGGAACTGTGTGAACATAAAATTTTTTTCTTTATATGTGCAAATGGCAATGTTTTAGAGACAATAGCAGGGAAAAAAAGTCCTTGACAGAAGTGACTTACAGGCAAAATACTTTTTTTTATTCCATTTTTTTTCTCTAACACTACAGTGATGTTAAAGTTTAAATAAGCATACTGCACAGCTATAGGAGAAATATTCACAACTGTATTACATCAAAAACTGGAGCTCAGGCAAGCTAAAATCAAAGCCTATGTCAAGTACATCAAGATCACCATCAGGCTTTGTCTGCCTGCTAAAAGAGCTTACTCTTGATAAAGGGGAAAAAGGCAGAAGGAAGCAAGGTTTTACACTCATAACTCACATTCTGTATCACATAACAGCTGCTCCAGGCTTTGTCTCATCCTTTAAATCTATTCTTTACTGAGGAATGAAAGAAGGGAATGAGAAATCCACAGGAGGAGATGTGCAGTGCCTGTGCAGAGAATCTCACCATGCTGACAGCTTGCTGTATCACCATTTAGACATAACTACCACCAGCTAAGGAAACAGGAACACGACTGTGTGCTGTGTGCGCCTTCCCCTTACCCCCTGCACACTTGTGCTCATTACAGCTCTTTCTTTAAACTGCTGGCTAGACAGCTGGCCATGCCTCAAAGGAGCACAGAGTAAGGGAGCATATAAATTACTGTTGCATTTTATGGCCAAGATAAACTCAAACTGCAGGGTTATAGTCTGAACTGACACGAAAAAAGAGAACCTTGCAGGCCTCTGAAAAGCAAAGGGAAAGGGAAGAAAATGTATTTGAAGGGGGTGGGGAAAAGAAAACACAGATAAAAGATAGACCTTCTCTGCTTCTAAAGACAAGAACAAGGTTAACAATTCTGAGTTTGTAACTCTAAATCTGTAATTTCAAATTAGTATGTTTTTAAGAAGCTTTAGGCTTCCTTTTACTATGTCATCCCTGTAGATTTTTCAAAGATGGAAAAGGCTTTGTGATGATAATTTTCAAATGCATTTTACTGAATGAGCCTTAATATATACGTACTTTCAAGTTGGTCAGTGCTTGGATAATCTTTCCAGATGAACACTGATGAGGCTGGTCTACTTGGACATGTCTGTACTGGCTCTGTGCCTCCCACATGGCATGCACTATAGCCTGCTATTTGAAACACTGCATTCAAGATACAGCAGAGTGTGAAAGAGTTATTAAGAAAAAAAATATAATTTCAGATCCATGTTCATTCATGATTGACTTTACACAGGAAATGACAAATAATGCTTTCTAATTTCACAGAGCATAGTCACCCACACAGTTCTTCGTCATAGTCAGGTGGAATTTACTGTGCATCAGTTTCTGCCCTTTGCCTCTTGTTCTATTGCATGGTACCACTGAGAAGAGCCTGGCTCCATCCTCTTGACATCCTCCCTGCAGATACTTAGAGACCTTGATGAGATCCTTCTTCTCTGTCATCTCTTCTTGAGGCTGAAGAGGCCCAGCTCACTCAGCCTTTCCTTGCAAAAGAGATACTCCAGTCCCCTAATCATCTTTGCTGCTTTTAGCTGGACTCACTCCAGGAACTCCACATCTCTTTTGTGTTGAAGAGTTCAGAACTGGACAGAACACTCCAGGTGAGGCTTTAGGAGGGCTGACCAGAGGGGCATGCTCACCTCCCTCTACCTGCTGGCAATGCTCTTTCTAATGCACCCCAGAATGCAACAAGCCTGCTTGGTCACAAGGACACACTGTTGTCTCACAGGTGGCTTGTTGTCCACCAGGACCCACAGATCCTTCTCTGCAGAGCTGCTTTCCAGCAGGTCAGCTCCCAGCCTGTGCTGTTGTGGAGTTATTCTTCTCCGGGTGCAGGACCCAGGGTTTGCCTTTGTTGAATTTTAGACAGTATGTCTCTGCTCACCTCTCCAAAGTGTCAAGGTCATTCTGAAGGACTGCACAGCCTTCTGGGGTATCAACTGCTCCTCTCAACTTTGTGTTATCAATGAACTCACTGGGGAGGCATCTACCCCTTCATGCAGGTCATTGATAGATAAGTTAAACTGAGCCCAGTATCAACCCTTGTGGGACATGACTAGTGACAGGCCTCCAACTACACCACTGGATACAACCCTCTGGGATCTGCCATTGAGCCCGTTCTCAGTTCACCTCACTGTCCACTCATGCAGTCCACAATTCCTGAGTTTGCTTATGAAGACGTCATGGGAGACAATGTTGAAATCTTTGCTGAAGTTGAAGGTAGACAATACCACTGCTCTCCCCCCTGCCATCCAGGTAGTTGTTTCATTGTAGATGGCAACCACGTTGGTCAAGGGTGATTTCCCTTCAGCGAATCCATGCTGACTACTCCTGATCACCTTTTTGTCATCCATGTAGGTAGACATGGCCTCTGGAATGGGATGTTCCATCACCTTTCCAGGGATTGAGGTGAGTTTGACTGGCCAGGAGTTCCCTGGGTCCTTCTTCTTGCCCTTTTTTAAGCCCAGGCGACATTTGCTTTCCTCCAGTCTTCAGGCACCTTTCCTGATCTCCATACCCTTTCAAAGATGACCATGAGGAGCCTTAGCTATACTGTCCACCAGCTCTCACAGCACTCATGGATGTATCCTGTGAGGGTCCATGGACTTGTGGATGTCAAGTTTGCCTAGGTGTTCTCTAACTAATTCCTCCTTGACTAAGGGAAAGTCCCTTCCAACATTCCTCTACCCATGTCCCCTCAGTTAGAGATCCCTGAGGTCTGGTCTTGTAAGTGAAGACCAATGCAAGGAAGATGTACAGTAACTCCACCTTCTCTGCATCCTCTATCACCAGGGGCCCTCTTCATTTAGTAATAGGCCCACATTATACATAGTTTTCCTTTTGTTATTGATGTATTTGAGGATGTCCTTGTTGTTCTTGACAACTGTGGCCAGATTTAATTCTAGGTGGGCTTTGGTCTTCCTTGCCTCATTTTTGATTACTCCGACAACCTATCTGCATTCATTCCAAGTGGCCTGACCCTGCTTCCATCTCCTGTGTATTTTCTGCTTACAGTTGAGTTATGACAGGCATTCCTTATTCATCCACACAGGTCTCTTGCCTCCCTTGCCTAATTTCTTGCTCATTGAGATGCATTGTTCTTGAGCCTGAAAGAAGCAATCCTTGAATAGCAATGAATGTTCTTGGACCCCTCTTCCCTGTAGGGCCTGTTCACTCTCAATTCTTCCAAGAATCTCCCTGAAGTAACTGAAATTTGCTCTCCCACAGTCCCTGGTTGTAATATTACTTGCTCGTCTGCCTTCTCCTTGCCTGATACTGAACTCCACAATTTCGTGGTCACTACAGCCAAGGCTGCCCCCAACCTTCACACCTCCAATGAGGTATTGCCTATTTCTTAGTATAAGGTCCAGAAGCACGAGATTCCTTGTGGGATCCTCCACTACCTCTGTCTGGAAGTTGTCAATACTTTCCAGGAAACTCCTGGGCTGTTTGTGATTTGCTATGTTGCTTCCCTAGCAGATGTCAGGGTAGTTAAAATGCCCCATAATAACCAATGCTTGAGGGGCTTTAATTCTGCACCCAGTGTTGGGTAGATTATGTTAGAGAACACAGGATTTATTTGAATGCAAGCATGGATTTATGCTACAGTCTGTAATACCAGGTGCCAAATATTCAGATAGTTGTATATAAATACTGCAGTCCATTACTCACATTGCTCTAAGTACTCCTTGGGAGTGCCACAGAGTTTGTGCAACAAAGAGGAGCTGAAATGTGTACAGCTTGACTCATTCCCTCAGGAAACAGTGCTCAAGTGTCAGAAGACCCACAAAATAAGTACTGGGCATACCTACTTTCAAAAACCTGTGGACTGCAGCACAGTGTGTGGTATGTATTACTGCTCTGCTGCAAGGAAACATAAAGCATGAAGCTTTATCTTTCAGCCAGAAACCCTGGGACCTGTGGGAGACCACAGTCTAAATCAAGCATCAAAACACTTCCTCAGCACAACTGCAAATTGAAAAGAAGCCCTTGTACTGTGCTGGCAAAGACACAGATGGAGGATGACTTCAAAACGCTTAAAAGGTTCTCAGAACAACTTGGTGGCTTTTCTGAGTGAGAAAAATATTAATGTCAGATAAGTATTTGTTGTGCTTTCCAAAGGCCTGAGAGGTCAAAAAGGGAGCTTTTAAGGAAAGGAATTTTTTGTTTGCTGTATACTAACAGTATGATGTTATTTGTTTAAATGTGATTATATTTTATAAATAAAATGTCAAAAATTAGGCAAAATATCCTACACAATTTATTATAATAAAAATTCTACACAGACAAGCCATAACAATCAACACTACACACTTCAATTAACACTCTATTCTCTATATCAAGATGAGCAACTGAGTTTAACAAAACTCTCCTGATTTCTGTTCAAACTTTAGAGTACTAGAAATTAGTATCAGGAAAAGAGGCTAAAAAAAAGGGATTGACAAGAACCTCATGCCGTTTAACAAGGAGAAGTGCGAAGTCCTGCACCAGGAGAGGAACAGCCGCATTCACTTTTGTATGCTGGGACCACCCAGCTGGAAAGCAGCTTTGCAGAAAAGGCACTGGGGATCCTGATGGACACCAAGTAAGTCATGAACCAGAAATGTGCCCCTGGGGCAAAGAATGTGAATGGTATCCTGGGCTACATTAAATATTGTATTGCCAGTAGTTAAAAGGAGGTGATCCTTTCCCTTTGCTCAGCACTGGTGAGGCCACATCTGGAGTATTGTGTCCAGTGCTGGGCTCCTTAGTACAAGACAGACAGACATAGACATACTAAAGAGAGTCAGTGAATAATCACAAAGATGATGAAGGGATAGGAGCATCTCTCCTATGAAGAAAGAGGGTCATGTCAGTTTATCTTGAGAGATCTTGTAAACATATATACATACCACCAGAAAAAGTGCAAAGAGGACAGAGCCAGAGTCTTTTCAGCAGTGACCGGTGACAGAACCAGAGATAATGGGCATAAACTGGAAGACTGGAGGTTTCCTCTGAACAGCAGGAAACACATTTTTACTATTTGGGTTACATTTACAATATTTCACTAACCTTAACAATAAATCTCTAGCAGGCTCTTTTCATATTTTGTACTTAATAATGAGAGATCTGCTAGAAGAAGGCTGGGAAACATTGCTGAAAATTGGAAGGAGCAAATATTAGAACAAATGATGAAATCTGGGAGGTTGGCTAGTATGGTGGGTTTCTGTGGCTGGGTTTTGGTAGCGGGGGGGCTACAGGGGTGGCTTCTGTTAGAAGCTGCTAGAATCTTCCCCTGTCTGGTGCAGCCAATGCTAGCCGGCTCCAGGACGGATTTCCTGCCGCTGGCCAAGGTCAAAACAATCAGGAGTAACAGGAACGCCTCTGTGATAACATATTTAAGAAAAGAAGATTGTTGCACAGAGGAAAATTCCAGCCAGGGAAGAGCAGAGTGAGAACATGGGAACAACAAGGCAGACACCAAGGTCAGTGCAGAAGGAAGGGCAGGAGGTGCTCCAGGTGCCGGAGCTGAGGTCCCTGCAGCCTGTGGTGCAGACCAGGGTGGAGCAGCTGTGCCCCTGCAGCCCATGGAGGAGCCCATGCTGGAGCAAGTGGATGCATGAAGGAGGCTGTGACCCCGTGGGAGGCCCAAGATGGAGCAGGGTCCTGCCAGATACCTGCAGCCCATGGAGAGGGAAGCCCACACTGGAGCAGGTTTTTCCTGGGTAGGACTTGTGGCTCCAGCGGGGGACCCACATCAGTGCAGCTCATTCATGAAGGACTGCACCCTACGGAGGAGTGACCCACAGGACAGCAGTTTGGGAAGAACTCTTGCCTGAGGGTTGGCTCATGTCAGAGAGGTCCATCAAGGATTGTCCCCCGTGGGAGGGACCCCACAGGAGCAGGGGAAGGACTCCTCACTGAGCAGCAGCAGAAACATCAACTGACCGTAACCCCCATTCCCGGTCCCCCTGCACCGCTGGGAGGGAGGAGGGAAAACATGGAAGGAAGGAGGGGTGGGAGTAGGTGTTTTTAAGATTATTCTCACTCTTTGACTCTTATCCTCACTTAAATAAATTTAAGTACTATCCCCACTTTGAGTCTGTTTTGCCCGGGAAGGTGATCAGTACTGATCTCTCCCAGCTGTTATCTCAAATCACGAATCTTTAGCTGTTTTTTTCTCTCCTTTGTCCAGCTGCAGAGGGAGAGTGAGAGAGTGGCTTTAGTGGGTACCTGGTATCCAGCCCAGGTCAACCCACTACAGCTTGTTGAACGTACAGATGTTTCTCACATCTGTATTTGCTGGAATATGCTTTTTTAAGGAAATAGACAAAGAATGCCTTTCTTGTAAGATAAACCACCAAAGGAAGAGGAGAAGACGTTCACAGCCAAAGTCTTTTGCCTCAGCACCGCTATTATGTGGCCACATTTGCATGATGAATTTTAGTAAATATATCAGGCAAGTTGCTCACGCTAGTTTTTGGTAGTAGCTATTATTTTTGTACAGTACAAGAACTGTACTGTTTCAATAGCCAGTACAAACCTGTCCCTGGCTGTATCCTCTTAGCTTGGACACCCACACTTTCTCAGCCCACAGACACTGCCCTTCTTTCCCAGGCTATCAAGTTGAACAGCACTACAGGGTAATAGCAAAGGCCAGCTGAATGGCAACTTACATCTCCCCGAGCCAGGCCTTCAGGGATGCTCTGGCACTTGGAGGAGACCCTTCTTGCTCTACTCAAACTCCCAGAGGGTCCAAAGACTTAGTTTTCCTCACCTTTATTGTCCAAATGTTTAGCGTAAACCTCCCAGAGAATGATTCAAATGCTGAACGGAAAAAAAATGTTGATTCCCATGGTTTCTGCATCAAGCTTGTTCATTAGAGAAAAAAAGATTGATCCAATAGAGAAAGCATTGACTCTGAAGGCTGATAGAAATTATTAATTTTGATATTTTGTTTTCTGAATTTTAAATATCAAATAAAAGCATGGGAATGTACTAAAAGATATTTTTTTGGTATCTCAGATTTTTATAATTTCAAAATTATAGTCTTTTACTTCTAGTTGCTCATAAAAACAGACATGGGAAACTGATGAAATTTGGAAGCATCACCAGGACACAACTACAGCCCAGGACATAAGGACTGTTACTGAAATTACAGAGCACTTCTTAGGCCAAAGAAGAAACAGGCAGGAAACTGGGGAGAGATTTTGATCTCCCTTGACCCACACTGCTTGGGAAATGCAATTCTCTTCATAGAGACACACAGGAAGCCAGAAGGCACCACGTAGCTGAGCACAAGCAATGTCACGAGGAAGAGCCACCCACAACCCCAGGAGGCTGGGCACTGGCTCCAGCCCAACTCTGGCTCAAGTAGAGCTTCTTCAATGAAGAAGCCTTCCAAAAAGAGGTGTTGGCATAGAGAGAACCTCACAGAGTATCTGAATTTGACAGCATCAAAAGTTTCCCTCACCAGCTCCACCTCTACAGATTCACTAAAATGCAGTGTGATTCCAAAACATCTGACTCACTTGAATTTCTGGCAGAAGTATCAGCACCTTCTTCTCGCTTCCCCTGCACAAAACCTGACTCTCTGAAGGATTCCAGTACAAGAACTTCAGCTTCCAGTAATTTAAGCTTTAGCATTTGCAATGGAGTAGAGGAGGAGGAGGACAGGAAATGTTCAGAGATTCAATTCTTTCTCGGGTGAGAACACAAGGGTGGCCATTACTTTGGTTAGCCTAAGCTTTAGGTTCCAAATGGCCAGTAAAACTCTTCAAGACCCAGATTAGTCTTCACCAGCACAAGGCTCATTTTTCATGTCTTCGTGTCTCTGGAGGCTGGAAACTAACTCTTACTGGTTTTGCAAGTTTTATTTACTCTTCTACTACAACCCCAACTTCAAGAGAGATGATGCCCACCTGCTTGAGAGGTGCAAGTTAAGAGTCTCCTCTGCAAGAGACCAACAGCTGCATTTTCTGCAGGCCTGGCTTTGAAGAAAAACTGCCCTGGAAGCCCAGATGAACAGCTGGAAGGGGCAGCTGCTCACAGGTCTTGTGCCCCCTCCCTTTTATCCCCACAGTGCAGTCAGGCCCAACCTGGACTCAAACAGGCTGCTTCTGCAGCAGCTGCTCTTTCACCAAGCCATGGCATACCTTCCCAAATACCTGACAATGCAGGCAATGGGTTGAGACCTTACTGCCCCTTAGACTGGACTTGAGTCCGCATCAGATACTCAGCTAGCAGAGTGTCAGACATCTGAAAATAAATCATCTCAGTAAGAAACCCTGTCCGGTTGTCTTGTCCTTTTTATTACAGCTGAATCCCAGATTGATTCTAAGAAATCCCAGATCTTTAATTTCATTTTGAAGCTTTCTGAATTTGTATACAGTTATATAGAAATAATGATGGGAAAGATTTTGAGTAAGGTCCAAAGGTGGAAACACACTTCCTAACAAAATCATTACTGTTAAAAACATTCAGGCAGAGCTGTGGACACCATTTGTACTGAGTCAGGTGTTGAAAACTTTTGGCTGTGTAGTGTGACCTTCTGTAGAGGAGACACAGATTGTGCCACATTTCTGTTTTCTCAGCCCCTGGGCTGCAACGGGGGTGCACAAACTCCCAGAGTAAGCAGGAATATTCCCTTGGGTTGTGGGGAAGAATCAGGAGAACTTACATTTATATTTAGTTTATATATATTAAAAAAACCCCTAAACAAAAACCAAAACAAACAAATGAACCAAAAAAACAACAAAAAACCCCCCAAACCCCAAGAAATAAATCAAGCTTTACTAACATTTAAGATATAAGTTGACATCAGTGTTTTGTCTCACTCTCCACTTCAGACCATCCTATATCATACAAAGTACTGAGATCTCCTGCGGGAAGAGGGGGTTCCACAATGCTGTCGTGTTCACAGGGGTGCCCTACCTCATCTTCTCACTTTCTGTGCATTACCACTGTGACTGACCTGCCATGGAAGAAGGCTCAGAGGAGATGGGCCAGGGAAATATGCTCATGAAGCTCAGGGAAGAAAGGCAACCTGTAACTGACCACAGGTATTGGAAAGAAGCTGACTTGATCCCAATACCAAGGGAGTGATCTTTGTTATAGATAAGTGGCTATCAACACCCAATTGGTGATGATACAGTGGTGGAAATTTTTCTCCCTCAGTTCATTCAAAGACCATGAAGGTCTCCCTGACTGAGGCAGGCCAGCATGGGGAGAGAGAACAAGTGGTTCAGCCCAACATTAAAACTGAACAACTAATGAAAGAATTCCTTAGATAGCAACAGGCTTGAGATGCCTTCAACCCACAGATGCCTTCTCAGAAATTGGGTATGCCCAGTGTCATGATGAGCATATTAGGGAGATGGTAATGGGATTCACATTGTCATCGTGATTAAACTGTTTGGTGCAGTTGCTAGATATATTTTACTAAGTATAACTTACATTTGTACTGTGCTATGTAATATATTTTGTATCAGTTTGCTATATCAGAAACATTATGTAACATCAAATATCTTCAAGTAAATTTGCTATTAAACATTACACATTCCATTTAGGTAATATCCAAAAGAACCTGGTCAGAGAATAGTGGACTCTGACAAGGATGTTTCTCCTGAACATCAGGAAACACTTTTTCCTGTGAGTGACTGGGCACTGATTCAGGTTGTCCAGAGAAATTATGGAGTCTTATAACTTGAAGATATGGAAAAACTGTCTGGACATGGTTCAGAGCAACTGGCTTTCGGTGGCTCTTCTGGAGCAGAGGGTCTGGACTAGGTGACATTCAGAGGTCCCTGCCAGCCTCAATCATTCTTTCAGAGAGACATTGTTGCTTCTCTCCTTTTTAGGCAATTTAAAAAACCCACTTCCTTTTTAAGCCAGGAATTCATACACAGAGGTTTGGGTCATGCTGGTTACATTCAGATCCTGGACCTATTTTATGACGCTGAAAAATGCTGAATTTTAGTAATAGAAATGTGATAAAGATTGCATTCAAAGGATGCTCAAAATAGATGTGACTTGAAGTTCAGCCTTCCTGAAAGGCTCTGGGCCATCCCTGCTATGTGTGTTCCTTCCACCAGCTTCAGCAGAGAAGGGCAGACTGGTGTGCATTGCCCCATAACCTTTCAGCCAGAAGTCAGTGTCCCTGATCTAGCATGTCCAGCATGCTTGAGGTGTTGAACTTCTGTGAACACAGTGGGGAAAAAATCAGAGCTGCCAGACTGTGTCATACTTTTGTCCCTTTTGTGTCATATTACTAAAGAGAGGAAATTCGTATTTTATAGAGAACCTGTTCATTCCCTTCTTAATGGAAATAGAAAACTTATGGTACTAACCCTATATTTTTTGTAAAGTGTGACTTGAACCCAAGTGAAGATTACCTGTCACCTTCATAATTATTAGACTTTATAGGAATAGCTTTTCATGTTTAGAGATTTCTCACTGAGTCTGGCATAGCACCTCTGCAATGTCCTAAAGCTGGCATTGATGTATATTGTAACCAGCATGTGACTGGACATAAAAGCCATCTAAATACTTTAATCTGTTTTCAACCCACAATAACACAGTATTCATGTATCCTTTCTGCTGTCTGTCATGAATCATGATGTCTGACAAATGCAGCAAAAGGCTTCATAACATTGCTACCAAGCAGATCATTTCTTTGTGGGTTTTTTTATCTGTAAGTGAACTACATAGTTAGATTTCTGCAATCATAAGCTCTTCCAGTTATATAGAGACAGCTGTGGAAAAAGTTTTCCATTTAAAAAAAAATACATGTTGTCTATAACTCCTGGGCTCTCCTATTAGATTTTTTTTCATTATAAACGAGCACTAATTCTCACTTGGAATTCCCTGTAAGTTATATATGTGAAGCAATGATTAAATGGACTTACATTTAGTGGCTTGGTAGTCGAGAAGTATTTCAAAACTGATGCTGATGTGGTTCGAATACTAACTTTCCTTTGGAGATAGGCTTCAAATGACTAAATTAAGCTTCTGATCAATAAATAAAAAAATATGCATTTCTGTTAAATTACCATCTTTCAGCTCCAGGAAATCATACCTACTAATACTGTGCACTTCTTTTGCAGAAAAAAAAATAGAATATTTCTTCAAAGGAAATTTGAATTTATGTCATGATTTGTTTCCCTAAACATTAGATTAATTTCAAAAGCTCAATTATCTCAAAGTTTAAACCAGTGCTGTAACTTTTTGAAAGCAACATTGTAATCTAAAACAGTTGTAGTAATAGGTTGTCTTGTAATGGAAAGAAACAGATTATTGCCTTTAGAAACAAACCCTCCGAATATTTATTTTATTTCTTTTGAAGATAAAGAGTTGCTGGAGTGTCTGTCCACATGATAATCTGTTTTCGTAGGAGGTTGGCTTTATAAAGATCTGGAGAGTCATGGAGGTTTCCTATGTTGGTAAATAAGGCATCAAGTTATATCAGAGGTCAGATATGCCTCCAGCTTTGCTGCTAAATATTAATTCTCTTATCAGGACTTCATATATTATTCCTGCAGTTGTTCTGTTTCTCAGAAACAACAATTGTATCAGATTACTCTTGTTTTTTCCCACTTATGCTCTTTAGGTTGTGTCGTGTCATATGTGTTTCCCAGTTGAATGGCATTCTCTGCACTCATTTGACTTTCCTAATCCCATAAGAAAGACCACAATTATGGCCTTTATTTATTTATTTATTTATTTATTTATTTATTTATTTTTATTTATGTAGTTTTAAAGTCTAAAGGATCACCAAAGAGTTATTGGTATTGTAAAGTGTAGACCAATTGAAAATCAAAGCATTGCTCTTAATTTTGGATTCTAGTATTTCTGGATATTCTAAATTTATTCTGAGATTATTTCTGATGAGCTTACATATTCCATCATCTCATCTTTATTTTATGTATATGGAAATGACTTGGTTGTTTTTAATAGTAATACAATTTCAGCAACAACTTTTAATAACATTTGCAGTTTATCTTTTTTATAAAGGAGAATAAGTGGACATTAATAAGCAGTGAGGTCTTCCTAAAGCCAGCATCATTAAAATAAATAGACATTGTTTTCCATACTGAGGTGTATTTCACAGGATGGATATGGATATGTAGCTCAGTTGGGCTTACTGTGTAAACCTCCATTTTTCCTGGCTGTCACACTATGTCAAACAGTATAAGTATTTCTTGTTATGTATGTGAAGATAAGCAAATTTTACAGGTGCTGTACAGTGCTTTTCCATAGTATTGACAGAGACAAGAATGGTCATAATGAAGAAAGTCACCTTTACAGCAGAGTATGTTATTTTTCAAATAGAAACACAGTCTTTTTAAACAAAAAAGTGTGTAGTCTCTGAAATATATCCTAGGTAAAACTGTGCATAGCCATAGCTGAAGTATGTAAATCAATTCCTTGCTGGCTTTTTTTTTAAAAGGAAATAAAATAGCAAGTACAGAGAATGAGGAAAAAATTGCTAGAAGCATGGAAGTAGATCAATTATTCACTATTTAATACCAAATCAAATAGCCCAACAATTCATAAATATAAGTTAAGCTAAATACCTAAACCATGACTATTACACATGCATTTATTTCTGTCTTTATAACATTTTGTTTTTAACAGAGACTTTTAAAAGAGAGAGGATATTTTTAAGTGAAAAATTTACTGGGGGAAAAATTTCCATGTAATTTTTGCTTATTTCATGCGCTTGAGATTTCACTCTTATGTAAAATTCCTCTGGGATAATGGAAATTTTTCATGTTGAATCACATAAATATTTGCAAAGCCACTTCTATGTGAAATGTCACGCTCTCTAGTTCTGATCACACACTTAAGAGGAATTGTGGCCACATTTTACATCTTTATTTTTAAGGAAGATAACAGCAAAAGTAAAGAAAGGATTATTATCTAGACCAGCTAGTTGTTGAAATGTTCTTTTGTATTTCTAATTTGCTACTGAAAAAATAAAAATCATTATTTCTTAAAGAAAGGAAACAATGCTCCTGACACTCCAAGGGAAACTTATGTCTGACATGTTCCTAAAGGGATTGAGATGATTTCACAGGGCCTTGTCTGCTGATAGATCATCTGCCATGCTGTGAGCTACTCATAAATTCCTCAGGTTGGAAAAAGATAGGGATGTACTGTGATTTCATTTGAGAAAGAGGAAATCGAGCTTTGCTTTCTGGATATAAGTCTTGAAAGAGCTGATTGTTACTCGTGTTTCTGAGACGAGAATTTTTGCTTTGGATCGTGTAGGGGCAGGATGCTGCAACTCTTAAGGCAAAATTCACATTCCATGTTCACCCCTTTTCTTAGGGATGAAAAGATCAGAATTCAAGGAAAGGATTCTAAAATGCCTCTTTTTAGAAGGATTGTGATGAAATTCCTTATGGCAGGCAAGGTCTAGTGAAAAGGGCTTGCTTGGAGTCAGGCAGTAAGCAGGGAGGGCCATGCTGCCTCTGCTGGACATCAGAGTGGATCATGGTGCATACAGACTATTGGAATAAAGGTATGCTCCTAGGGCTGTTGTAGGTATGCTGAGAACCTCTTCAGGCCCTGGACCAGCAAAAATGAAGCTGAAAGCCTCCTCCTGGCTACCTCCTCCTGTGGCTGCAAGCTCTGTGGTGCACCTCTCTCTACAGGACATGTTTGCATGGGCGATCTGAGGTAACAACCAGCTTTCACTGAATACATGGATTCAACAATTTTGTACGTATGTAAATGCCTCTCTAGTTGAAGTGCAGGAGGTGGGATGCAGTCCATGAAGAAGTATCAGAACAAACAGTATGCACAAATTCTTAGGGTGGGAAACTCCAAATACTGTATGAATCACTCTATTAAACAGCTTTTCCAGAAATCTCAGTTTCTTATGTTGTAGTTCATGCTCCAAATAACTTTGAATCAATGTGATGAGGAGATATCGAATTCGTAAAGAATTAACTTTCTCTGGCTTTGCTGAATCACATTAATCTGTCCAGTTCCTCCATTTTGTCACTTATTCTGGTATTTGACCAATATGTATAATGTATCATGGCTCAAAGGTAAAGCAGCATTTTCAAGCAATCACTCTGGCTATTAAGGACTCCAAGTGACAGAAGATGGAAAAAACCCCCAAGTAACAGAGATTAAAGATTTTCTGAAGTCTTTTTGAATAGACTGGATTATTATCTACAAAAAATAAATGGTTTGAATAGAGTTGCAGACATATATTCTTCACAGATTTTAACGCTTCCCTGAAATTGTAGCCTCTCTGGTTACCAGAACATCAAGAAATACTAGGTTGGCTGGTTTTAGGATTGATTTTTCAGTATTGATCTGAAATCTGTGGTAGAACATAAGTGAACAATAGGCAATGACACGCAAATGGACAGCTCTGCAACTCTTATGCTGCATGTTTTACTGCTCCTGGGGTTGAAGAAAAGACAACAAAACCTGTCAGATAAGTATAGTAGTGTTGTTTGCAATAGTAGTTGGACAGAAAAGCAAAAAAACAAATTTTGAAGGAAGGAATGACCTTATTTCTCAAATGAGTGGCACAATTTGTGATCGAGTTAGCAAATATCAAATAAAGAAGCTGTAAAAGGGGCAGGTGATTGTCAAATCCAGAAACTGCATTTGTATTTGCATTTGCACTGATTTTTCCAGTGAGTCAGTCATTACTGTTTATTAGAAGCTGTGATGCCAGGTAGAGATTCATTTGGAAATAAGACTTTGTTCAAAATATACTTCTTAAGCATTTCCTCTTTACATCTGATGCATCCCTCAGTGGATGTCATAATATTTAAATGGTTGTTTACTGTTTGTAGTGTGTAAAATGCACAGCTTGGAAATGTAGTCAGTCGCTTGTGCTGAACTGTGAAGTCAAGGGCAAAAGACAAGAGCGAATTTCCAGGCTAAGGATTAAACTGTTGGATGACAAACAATAAGGATGATGTTGGATACAGGCTCACAGCACCACTCTTACATCTTAAACAGATCTTTGTCAGACACAAGATGACACAGTCCCCATAGTAACAATAAACAGCATGCCTTCTAGTTTTACACACTTCTCTCTTTGCAGAATTGTATTCAGGAGCCAAGTCTTCTGACTGATTTGACAAATTTATATTACTATGTGTCCAGAACAAACAGATCTTCTCAAAATACTTAAAGAAGAGCAAAAAAATCTATTAAAAAAACAGAGGTGCTTTCAGATCCAGTCAAGTGAGATTAGTCAGTTTAGTGCAGCTGCATAGCTGCAGTCATTAATTGAGAGCCAAGGGAGACATATTCTACAGAGAGCAGAGCATTTTACAGCATATCTTGGATAAAACATCTCCTGGTCAGTATTAACTCCCAAGCCTTGTTAAACAGCATAATTGAAAGAAAAATGTCACATAATTTTGCTCCTAAATAATTGATGCACTTCTGAGCACTAGACAAAATGCCTGGTTCTCCCTCCCCTCTTTAAGGTTCTCCAGGCCACATCTGCAAAAACCTGCCTGCAGCCAATGGAATTTATGGGGGTGTAAAAATATTGTGGTTGATCAGAGAAACAGGCTGGGTACATGCCTTCACTGCTTTGTTTACTACACTCTTTCTATTCTTTTGGGTTTTCATAGCCCCACTTTTTTTTGCTGAATATACAGATGTATTCAAGAGAGTAGGGGAAAATACCTTCAAATATGCAAACACTGCTGGCTTGTCTGTTGTGCTTAAAGCAACTTAGGACCTAAAGAAATCTGGGATCAACTTTTCTGTTTGCTAACAACAGAAAAAAAGAACCCAAAATCATGTTACAAGCTACAAACACTTTAAAAAGAAAAAATAAGGTTGTTTTTTTTTTCTTGTATGAAAGACAGATGGACTTTTATAAAGAGATATTATAAATAGTTCTTTTTTACATAAGAATTTTGAAAGCAATTAATTTACTGACTTGGGAATAATTTCCTCTAATGCTAGGGTGACCTTTCTAATGTTTTGGGTTCAGAAAGAATCTTATACACAGCATGTAATTCATACATAGCTATGAATTTTGCATAATGAAAGTGACACTTCTTCATCCATTTTCTTCTTTCTCTTTCTTGTGAATTGCAGCTGTTACATGTGTAGCAGTTTCCATAGTAACGTTCAATTTTGGACTTTACTAAAGGGTGGGAATGAGTAGTTTCAGAATGATTGACCAGGAAATGGGTTTAAAATGAACAATTATAAAACATTTAGGGTCTATTAAAGGGGAGGAAAAACCCCAGAAAACACACAACTTAAAAACCTTAAACCCTTGCCAGTTCCTTACAGTGTTAACCTAGCCTTCCAAAATCACTCCAAACAGCAGTTCTGAACACATAAAACATCAACTCTTTGACCTGAGATTTGGCAGTTTGATAAGACAGTGATTTCAACTGTGAATATTATGGTAGTGTAATTTGGTACTAAATTTTCACTTAAGAGTCCTGTAATTTTTGCAATTGTTCCTCTTTCTCTCAGGAAGTGATTTTGCCTCAACAACATCTGAGATGGAGTCACATGTGATAACATTAAGGTGGTCTGGGCAGGCACTGGAGTATGATCTCAGTGCAGGAAGACTGAGTAGTGAACATGTGGCAGCTGCACAGAAAAAAAGTTTGTAAATTAATAGAACCCCCCTACCCACCCTAAAGTCATCTTTAAGGACCAACCACCAGCCTCAACTATCTTAAAGCAGTGCCTATATGCATTTGGCTAAACCTCAAAAGAGTGATGATGGTCAAAACTGACGGAAACCTAAAGAGCCTGGAAGGCAGTTTCAGAGAGTCTACTATGGCTGTTGCACAAGCTCTCTCCACAGAGTGAATACTCTCTAGAAATTACCGTTGCAAATAAGTTCAAAAGGAAGGAAAATAGAGGAGAGGACACACATTTGGTGGTTTAGCAGCTAAAACTCTGAACCTTTCACCTCTGTATCTGTGCTGAAAGCCCAGCTTGAAGTTCTCAGAAAAAAATATTTTCTACTTCAAAATGGAAAGACCTTACCATACATAATTGGAAGTGATTTAGGATAAGGAGTTAAAATAGTAGTTTTATGGGGTCGTGACCTTTTAACCTGCACATTTTGTCATGGTGCTTTTTACAGCTGGTGACATTTAGTCCAGGGAATAATTTGTCTTGACATGTTTTTGTTTTGCTTTGTGTTTGGTTTTGTAGCAGTGGCATGTAGATACTTCTTATAAATATTTAGGTGCCCTAAATTTGATTATTAGAAGGTTGATTATTTAGCTAATCTGCAGATTTATTATAGCAAATAAATTACAATGCAAGTGCATATCTAAAATCAGCATTCCAAAGGCATGATTGGAATTCCATAAAAAGAAATTCTCAAACTAAACAGAGAAGGCAGCTTGTGTGCTCTAACTAATGCCTGCCTGGTGGGGATGGACCATATAACAGTTCCAGGTCAACCATAAATCTTAATTTCATGCAATCACAGTATATACCTATTCCAAGACTGAAGAAAATTATGTGATTGAGCCTAGGAATAGCATTTATTTCCTGCTATGATTCTTTGCATTATACAACTGTTGCTGTATAAGATGACTTGGCCTTGTCCCAAGTTGTGCAACTCTGTCACAGCTGGGTTTCTGCAGAAGGAATAAAGACACTTGGAAGCTCACGCAGTACATATCTGCAAGTGTATGGAGCAGGGACTGCAGTTAACAAAGCCCTCACTTAAGTCTTCACCAGAACAGATATTCTGTTGTATGCAAAAGCTAAAGAACATATTTGTGCATACATACATCTGTAAATAAAAGATAGGGCGTAAGGGTTTGAAAGACATTTCAGCTTATCCTGATGTGAATTTGGTAACTTTTTTCAGAAATATTATGATGAGAAAAGTCCCTTAAGAAAAAACCAAGAAGGAGTTTTGCCTTATGAATCATGATAACTGAGGGAAGGTGGGAGAAGGGAAAGAAACCCAACCCAAACTGAGAAAAAAAGTGAAGTACAACAAGATGATTTGTGAAAGAGTTAAGTGCTTTGCTTCATGCAGCTTGGAGAATGGAAGAACACAAATCATTGCAAAGGAAAAAAGACGTTTGGAAATCTCTGGAGACTGGCTTCACATGGCTAATTTACAACCACATGCAACATCTGTCACTTTTACAAATCAATGAGAGTGCCTACACTCTAATAGCACAGGGTCACTGGTAAAGGTTGCTTGTGTCGGCCATACAGACGAGACCTTTCAGGATGTCAGAAAAGAACGTCGGTGACGCACATTAACACCCACGCACTCCTTTATGTCACTTCCAATTTACTTTATCTCAAATTGTCAGCTAACAGAGCTCACTTTCATATTAATAACTGGAGGTTTGCATCCAAGCCAGGAAAAATAAACCCTGCTGATAGCTCCATGAGACATTTGGTTTGCTCTAAGGAAAGGCAAAATGGAAAGATAGAGCTCTTAGTCCTTCAAAAAGAAAAAAGGTGGTATGACTTACAGATGGTCGATATGTAGTGTACAGAGAAACATTTGCCTTTTTGTCGTTTGTTTAGGTACTGGTCAATAAGTGCTTCACTTCTTTTATAACACCGGAGTACAAAAGAAGTTGTTAAGGCCACAGATTAACACAAGATGTTCCAACAAGCTGGAAGAAGTTTCCCCAATCCTGAGTTTATATTTCTCCATGGTATTATTAGGCATTTAATCCTCTTTTTTGCTCTTTTTCTAATCTTATTGGAGAAACTTAATGGTCTTGATTCATTTTTTTAATTCAGATGGTGGAAGCTGAGCTGTGGGACTTGACAGAAATATTGTTTGGGTAAATCAACAACGCCAAATGTGTCTCAGCCTAACTGGTAGGCAGTCCCTCAAAGCACATACCTGTCCTTGGTCTTTTAAAGTATGGGGCAAGATGCAGAGATAACTACTGGGGAGAAGTGCTGATGCAGCCAGTCCCTATAAGTCCCTATAATGTTACTCTTTTAAGACCAAGGGGAAATCGCAGAGGCACTTGCAGCACTCCCCATGGTAGTTGTAACTTCTTTCATATACTTAATCAAGTGAAAAAAATTCTAGATTTTCTTTCTGTGTCCCTCAGCTAAGGAGAATTTAATTATAATTTTGATTGAATCTGCACATGAGGACCTTGCTTTTGTAGGCAAAACTTGAGTATGTTCCTTAGAATGCTTAGAAGTGACTGCATTCTTGTTTGGATGATTGTCAAACTTGCTTCCCAAAAATTTTGTTGGAATTATTCCATATTTGTAATTTTACTAACTGCATTTATACCCCTCAGTCATATTATTTTCAAGATAAAGCATCTGGTAAGTTTTTTCTTTTTGTATGATATACATTTCATGCCTCTAATGTCAGGAAGGTCTATTACCTGTCTGTCTTCTTTTCCTGGTTATTTATACATATGTAAAATGCATAGATCTCAGTAACAAACTTGTGATATCCTCTGCCTTGAAAAAAATGACCATCTGTTTCTATATTTTATTTCCTATTTATTATACATTTTTATTTCTTAGGCTTGTCTTCTGTCCTGTAACACCTCTGGAGCTGGCCTTTGATAAGGATCAAGACTGAAAGCTTATTTAAAACTTCAACTGCATGGTATTAGCTATCTCATGCTTACTCATATGTATGAGGTGATTTACTCTGATAAATCTAGTGGCTATACTAGTGATGATTTCCAGCTACAAAAGTAATAATTTATTTCCCAATATGTCACATTGATCCCAGTGATCAATTGTTCTTTTTTGTCAGCTTTCTGAAAACAAATTTTGGTGGTCTGAAGTTTGACTTTCAATTACATAATTTTCAGGATTACCCTTGAAGAACCTTTAAAGATTGATGTCACGTTTGTCATCTTTCTTTCCTCTAAAAGGTAAGTTAAATATGTCTGACTCATCAGCAGTCACCTTTTGGATTGTGAAGCAGATATACCCTAAGTGGCAATAAATTTAGCAAATGTATGCATGTCAGGATGGCAAAAAAGATTAAACTAGCTTCCATCTTTGAAATGTTAAGACGACTAATTACGTCTCTACAGAGAAAGTTGTGACATTTACTCAGACACTTGAGCTTCCAGCAAGAACCATCTCCACTCATGCACTTCTCCTCTGACGGCTGAGTTTTGCATAGGAAATAATAACTGACCTACTTGTCAATAATCTAAGCTACATGCATTTCACAGCAGCTGGTCTATGTTGGGTGGTAGATAGGTTGAGAAAGTGAGTTGTAACTACATCAGTCCGAGCCACCCCAAAATAAGGATGTTGCAGAAGTAATTTATACATTGCAGTGAAAATTTTGCCTCTGGATTTACCTCTACTAGGCTCGTATTTGTTAGGCTGGAGTAGTCACACTTTTTGATGTGATAACAAAACAGAAAAAAAACCTTGGGGAATTGTTGCTATTGTTGACAACAAAGTATGATATAGTTCTTGTCAAGTAAACCAAAACATTTTGAGTGACTTGCAAAGTATACAATGGGTTGTTAGTGAAAAAACATACAGCTATAAAGAACATCTCTGGAATTTTACATTTTGAAACTGAAGGTAGGAATTCCAGTAGTCATTTCTACTTTCTTAGGCTCCAGTGATATTTTTGTGTTTACACTGTGGCTTGAAAGACAGAGGCTACAGATGAAGGTAGAGCTTGCTGTTTAGAGTAGATTTTTAAGCTTCCTTATGTCATGCCACCATATCATCCCACGTTTAAAACATTGGTCCTTTCCTCAGGATTTGCAGCTCTGACTGACTGTTATACCGTCAGTAATCACCATCATTAAGAATTCTTATTTTACTAATGAGTTCATTAGCATGACTGTGTACACTGCACAGTGGATGCAGGACATTTTGGCCATGTTTTCATCTAAACTGTCAGGAGTTTTCAACATAATACAACCACACAGTGAGCTAAAGAATAGCACACAAATGCAATAGAAAAGACGCAGTTCCTGCTGTCCTGTATAGGTAGAAACTGCTGTTTTATTAGTCTAGGTTACTATTTTCATTTACCACCAATTATTTTCAGGAGGACAAAATAGTATATGAACTATGCAAGACACATAGCTAGATGCATCTGCTTAGCAGCTTTAGTGACCTATACCCAGTTTTTACTCAGTTGCTCTCAGTACAGTGCTGTCAGTTGTTCAGCCCCAGCTGACAGTCTTAATCAAGCCTTACTGGCTTTGGTTCAACTCTATAAAAAAGGTACTGCTTACTTGTGGTTAAAATACAGAAACTGTTGCTAATTTGTTCTTTTCTTGCACTTATAGTAATTAAAATATATCTGGTGTAAAGCATTATTAAAAATATTTTATCTCACAGGAACTCAACACACCTGGTGAAATCATGCTGAACCCCATTCTCACAGAAGAAACAAGCACTGAATGTAATGTAGGGAAATTCAGTGAAGTTCAGAGATAAGTGTATAGTATCAATTTTAGCTCTTGCCCTGTCTCTATCCAGAAGATGCTGTTCACAGGAGTGATCCGGATATACCTTATTGATTTCCTGAATTGTCAATAAATGCAAAGCTTTGAAACCACAGCAACAATAGCTAAAACATGTAGAAATTTTGTTTAAAAAATATAGTTTTACATTACAAATTCTCCTTGTTTTCCCTATCCCTTCAGCTCTCCAAGGACTAACAATGTTCCAAATGCCTCATATGTGACAAGTTGCTTTCTTGTGCTGAATAACCATCTCAGGGCAATATATGCCACACAGCCTGCCCTTCAGGTTACACTATCCATAAAAAAATCAAAACCCACCAACAACAAAAAAAAAGAATTAAAAATTGCGTTTATTCAGATGCAAACTGCTTTGGGTCAACAATAAAAGCATTAGAATTACAAAAACTCTGTTTTATATATTTTGATCAAAAAATTCTATATTTTTTAATTTAGGTACCTAAGAAGACTGGATATTTTCCATGTTTCTCAGATCTCTTGCCTCAAGAGAGTTGTACTTTATTGTTTTAGACCCAGTTCTTGCTACTCTTTTTTCTTCATTCAAAGTGCTTCAAGGATTTTTTTTATTTCCTCTTCCTTCCTTTTATAGTCTTTTTATGTTCTCTAGAGAATACATAGTTGAATAATATCAAATTTTATCTGTGCATCACCCCTGCTCAACATGATCCCACAGAAAAAAAATGGAAAGAATAATCGACACTGGTCAAGAAGCTAAAGGTTGAACTTGATCCATAATTAAACAATACCTTCACATTACTGAGTGAAGAGCAAGCAGCCATCACTGATCTCTTTTATAAGACTCATGTCCATTTGAAAGCTTACTTTACAACTAGGTTTTTTTCCTGCTAACATTTCCACAAAATTTTAGATTGTGCTCTAGATATTGAAATTAATTTTTCTTTATACATACCCTGATACTTTTTAATTTGTTGACACCAAATACTACGACAGAAAAGTGAGAATGCACTGAATTTCAAAGAAATGTTGGCACAAACAATACAAGAATTGACCACCCTTTACCCTACTCCTAGGAGGCAGGAGGAGGAACTTCCCTGAAGGGATTTGTGCTCCTCAGTTGTTCAGGGTGCTATGGAAAGGAAGAGGTACAGACTGGCAAGGGCTGGCAGAAAAGATATATTCTCTTCTAGCATCCTTGGGACACTGGTAAGGCTCCTGGAACAAAGTGTCAGAGTAAAATAAATTAAAGCCAAAAATGAAATATATCTAACTGAGAAATATATCTAACTGTTCCTACTATTTGCGCTCAAGAAGATAATCTTTACTTCTTGAACAGGTCTCCTTGCATGTAAAATTACTTCTGAGCACTACTGCTGTCATCCAAAAATTTTGCTCTCTCATTTTGCATGCAAATCAGAAATCACAGGCCTAGTGCAAGCCCTGGAGGCTCTCTGACTACAGGTATGCACAACACTGATCTTAGAGGTGAGGTTCCCACTGCAGAGATTACTCAAGAAGTTGTGATCTTTCATGACTTTGTACTCAATCACTGCAATAGTCCAGTGCTTAGCCAAGCCCTAACAAACTAGGTGACAATCAGCATAACCTAGAAAAAGTGTGTTCTCTCCACCTAGATTAAATGGATATTAAATAATGTATTTTTCTGCAATAACCAGTTGGCAAACCAAAATACAGGAGTATTCAAATGTTGGTGTTCTTGGAATAGTTTCTCGGTGTAACCCCAGCCATCAACCAAATACAAGCAGCCATTCACTCACTTCCTGACTATGAGCTCCAACCTGCTACGGATAGAAAAATATTGCAAAAATTCAGTGTTGTAATTTAGGCCTTTAACCTTTATCTGTGTCCTGAGTTTTCCAAAAGTGTCCCAGTCTGCAATATATTTATCTGCCCAGTATCCTCCCTACTCCATATCTGCTCTTCATTTGGATCGCATTTCTTGCAAAGCCTGTGAGAGAGTGTGTGCAATACTGAGGGAATGTTTAAATCACATAACTGGTCTTGCTCACTCTGTGCTTATAAAGAACCATAACAGAGTCTTCTGTCTCCTTATCTTGGAGGTTCAGGCCACTTGTCCATTTGTTGACAGGTTTTGTTCAAAGAGACTTATTCTCAGTGAATAAGGATTTTTGCCTGTATAAATCTGAGCAATACTTTTTATCTTGGCCATAAAGGCCTGTGCCACTCACTGACATAATAGACCTAAGATGCAGTATTGCGAAACACACAGCCACAATCTTTTGCAAACTAACTTCAGTTATGTTATTATATGGTATTATGAGAAAAAAATTATTACCTGAAGACAGTGCAACAACTTATTTTTAAAAAATAGCACAGCATTTCTCTAATTTATTAATATTTACATTTTTCTTAATATATTTTTGGAAGCATGAGACCCCACTCTATATCAATGGGATAAAAATTTATCAAGAAAGCTCCACGCTTGAACCCAAGACTTTTTTTTTTTTTCACTTTTATATATTAAATTCCTCCAATATACAAAGAATGCTTACATTCCTACTTTTCTTTTTTACTTCAAAGAATATTTACATTGGTATGTTTACTTCAGTCACCCTTCAGGTGATTCTTGGATGTCATGCATATAACAGTACATATTATTAAGATAAGTTACAGTATATCCATTTCCTGTATGTGGATCCTGTATCTGGAAATAATGGTTCTAACTGGCTGTAGTGATTGTGCTGTTACTGCAATGTTTATGAAAAAACACTCTTTGGGTAAAATCATACTGAATATTTTAGTAATACTGCACAAAACTTGATTCTGCCTTTTTTGATTCTGCCCAACCCAAATTCTGTCGTTTTTTCAACCCAGATGCACAAGGTGTTTATACATACCAAAGCAATCACCTTTTTGATTCTGTAATGTAGGAAACATGAAAAGGAATTTTGGACTCTGGAATTATTTATTTTCCTTTCTACTGAAGAAAAGCAGAGAAAAGAGTATTATGAAAGCAACTACTCAGAACTGATCAGAACTTAAGCTTGAAAGCAAAAGAATAAGAGAAAAACAAATAGTTATAATGAGGTAGAAATGAAAAGACTTATGGGAATCCTATGTCTGTGTACTGAGATAATATGCTTTTGAAGGTCCAGTATTTCCTGATAATTGTTAACACATAAGTAGCTTTAGCTGTAATAAAATATATCTGATACTCTTGTAAATACTTTACCTGCTTTGACAAAGTAATTAGTTACTGCATTATTCATAAGACATTAAAGCATAAATAACCTATGAAGATTTACTTCCATTTTAAGACAAAGCTTTACAGGACAAAAGGTGCAAAGAAGTAGGCACTGAATTTACTGTAATGGCTAAGATATAATGCCTGCACTGAAGAGCTCCTGTATCTGCAGTATGAATGCATAATAAGATCTTAACAGTGTGGAATATAGGCTTGAGAACAAGGCTGTAAAATGTTGTGATTAGTGAAAGAAATAAGGGCAGAAAACAAGATAATTGACCGTAGAAAAGAGCGGAAGGAAGAGAAAGCAAGATAAAATGCTAACAAGGAAACTATTTCCAGAAGATATGATCAGAAATGATTGCCCCCTATTTCATTTAGAAGAAGCTTAGAAATGGCTAATAAGTGTAAAGTAGGTGTTGTGAAAGCATATGATGGGAGAGCATTGATGGTGTGAAGCAGAAAGAAGTAAGGCAGGAGGAAACAGACTCAGGTTTTTTTTATTTGCTGAAAGGATGAAGTGATCCTAATTAAATAATCTCCTATGATTTGCGTTGAGTAGTAGTGACATTTTCTTGCCCTGGCACTGAAGTGTGTTTTACAGTTTCAGCAACACTCTGTGTTTAAATCCTATTATTGCCTACCAGAATAAACAAGAAGTTTAACACGATTATTTGGGATGTTCCACTGACTTTGTCATGGTTTGAGCAGGCCCAAAATCCAATTCTGATTCCTAGCCCCCCTCCCACATCTCAACCCCATGTGAGATGGGTTTTCCAGACAAAAACACGAGACTCAATATGGGGGGAAAGGAATATATTACAGGACTATACAAATAAATACTTATACTATAATACACTGCATACAATCTTAACTCTATATCTATCCCTACCATGACAATAATATTTACAATGGGCCAAATCTCTTCTCTCTCCAAATAAAAGTCCAGGAGAGAAGAAGAAGAAAAGACCCCTTCCAGTCTCTCAGCAGCAGGCTCTCTCTAGGCAGCAGGCTCTCTTCTTCTCTTCCAGGCAGCAGTAGTAGTTGCTGGCTCTCTGCCAGCACACACGAGGGGGTCTCCAAGCCCCTCGGCCCTCCGTCCTCAAAACGGGGGTCTTTCCGTGGACTACGTAACCCCAGACAAGGTCGCATCACCACGGTCATATCACGAAGCACGGGGGTCTTCATGACAGTCTGGTATCCTCAGGGGAAATCAAGCCCCTGTGCAGAGCTCCCATGCTCTGACTCAAAGATGGCTGCCAGCTTCTCTGAAGCTGCAGCAAGGAGGGGGGAAGCCCAAGGTCACCCCCTCCACACACATTCCTTTTGCCGTCCTGCCTTATCTCTCAGGAGGCCGGAGCTTCTTAGCTCCTCTCAGCAGTGCATACTGCACTTTAGGACTCCTCTTAGTCCACCACCCCCTCCTCTTTCTCGGAGGGGTCTCTAGCGAGTTTGGGGGTTTTGGTTTGTCCAGTTCTTACCCCGCGAAACTCTGTTCCTGCTGCTGGCTCGGTTCTACTCCTGCTGCTGCTTCTTCCTTCTCTTCAGACATCTCTGTGTCTTCCATGCAGCATACCGGTATCTGCTGCTTCTCTAGTTCTTATCAGTTGGCTCTTTGCCACTGCTCTTCGGATGCTGCTGTGTCTACTGCTGCTCCGTCTGCTCCCAGCGTCTCCCAAGGCTGCCTACCGGGAGAAATTCTCCCAGCTCTTAGCCACAGGCACTCAGCCCAGTTCTGAGTCCCTGCAGCCCCCCAACCGGGGCTGGGGGGGCAGAGCCCCCTAAGGGGCCGGAGCCCCAGCTCCTCGTGGCTCACCACAACATGGCCACCTCTTCTTCTAACAACAAGAACCACTGCTTCTTTTCCGGTCTCCAGAGATATGTTTATATTTTGCAGGAGCACTGATTGGGTCAAGCCCCAAGGGT
The DNA here is from genome assembly GCF_003984885.1 of Neopelma chrysocephalum. NCBI lineage: Eukaryota > Metazoa > Chordata > Aves > Passeriformes > Pipridae > Neopelma > Neopelma chrysocephalum. The sequence goes on along the minus strand of NW_020925585.1, from coordinate 2,279,217 downwards.
CACCACCCCCTGAGGGTTACCACTTTCCTAGTTTCAGGGGGAAAACCTGGCTCAAACCACTACAGACTTAAAGCTGGATTTGTTACTACATCAATCAGTAGGTTCAGCATTTTCTTAGACCATAAGATAGAGTGTGAGCATCTGTTAGCCTTTCTGTAATACTTACAGTGCTACTTGATAAAAATTATGCTGTGTTTGGGGAAAAATCCTCTCAGAATAATTTAAAAGACCCATTTCTAAATATATTGTTCTTGAGAGTTGTGACTTCTGAAAAATTGGGGGTAATGATCATAACACAACACATAATCTTGAACACATGCTTAAGAAGGAGGAATAAAGCATGCGTATATTTGGAGTAGTTCCTCTGAAGCAAACAATAAAAACTCTTGAGCACTTCAAGCACAGACTGCCTCTGACATCCTTAGTTTATAAAGGTGACAAAGTGAACACATTTTTGTCTGGAACAAATGGAATAGCTTAAAAATGGCTGTGTAAAATGGGGTTTGCAATTCCCATTAAACAACATGTTGATGTCTTTTTCAAGAATAGAAGGATGATAGTAAGTGAGGCTGCCTTACACTGAGTACTGGCCTTCAAACATCCTGACCTCACTGCCTGTGCTGAGCTGCAACTAAATGAACCCCTGGGAAAGCTGAAGTATTCCCATTTTGAGGTGTTTGGAGAAGCTGGATGGACAGTTCTTCTATTTTAAGTGGGTAATGATGTTATAACCTATCATCAGATGACTTTTTAATGTGACTGCTGCTAATTAGTTGCTGTAGCAATGCTCTTTTCTCCTATGGACAGAGTGGTGAGTGTGTGACCACTTCTGGACATGACAAGCTCAACCCTGTTGCAAGTTTCACAGTTTAATTAATCTAGCACCCTAGGGAAGAGAAAATGTGCACAGTGTTTCAGTGAGTTGGATGAGGATCAGGGGAAGGGAGCAGCCTCCCACTAGCTATGTTCCGTGGGGTGAGCATGGCGTGATCCTGAATGCTTTCAGCTTATTGAGTGGTACCCCTTTTTGGTACCACTACCCCGCCCCATGCCCCTCCCAATGGAGTCCTGCAGGACCAGAACATTCATAAAGCATGTAGATGGCTAAAAAAAAACCCTGCTATTTTAAAAATGTCATTTCCTCTTAGCAGAACTATATTCCTCTTAGTAGAACTATATTTCTAGAAACTATTAGTCTGAAACTCATTGAGATGCCACAGTTTCCATTGATTTTCAGAACATCTCAAGTGAACTATTTCACACATTAGTATTCATTAGGTAGTTTGCAGCATATCATAATCATTAGAGAGTTACTCGTTGCTAATTCAACATTTAAGACTTCTGGAATTCACATGGAGTAAATTTGACTAACGTATGAAGGCTCTACTGATAGTTTTCCTTATTTGTTAATATTACATGTTGCAAATTAAGATTTTCCTCTGTTAATATACAAATGTTGTATTATAAATGTTTGCTTTTGAAACAAGAGGTTTTGTGCAATATAGAAGGGGGGGTGTATTAAAATTTTGCTAGTGGGTTTAAGCTGGCTACTGCTAGTAATATTCCAAAACTGTTTCAAGCCTGAAGTCATCAGCTGGCATATGGTAAAGTCAGCTGCTAATTTCGGCTTTCTCTTCTGATTTGAACTTCAGAGGGTGTACAGCATGGGACTATGGCTCTTTTTTCTGTTCTATTCTTACAAACCACAGCTCAGAGATAATGTAACAATGCACACAAAAGTGTTCTTCTTTTTTAGGAAAGCTGCAGTTTAATGTGATCAGATTAAATTCAGCACTGAATGCAACTGTGCTCAAAGATTGTTTTAGCTGCTATTAACAATATTGAACATTTTCTCATGCAAGATGCCAGTATAGACATATTATGGTTACAAGCCAGGAAAGGGAGTTATAGTGATGAATACACCTTTATGTCATCTAAAGGGGGCTATCCCACCTTCATGGTGCCAGGAGTTTGAGGGTGCGGGAGTTTTGCTGTGGGTAAAAGTTGTTCCAGGGTCTCACCCACTGCCAGAAACCATCCCTACCTCTCCAGGACAGCAGAAAAACAATCTTTAAACAAGACAGACTCTAGCAAGTTTTTCTGTCTTATTAGGATTCCTGGATATGGGTATTAAGATACTTTATATGTAAAAGTGTTAGGATATCTTATATATATATGTATTAGGATACATTATATATAGGATTTTGATAACTTATTACGACTGTAGTGCCTGTGTGTTCAAAATTGTATATTATCTGCTGCAGTGGGTTGGTTTTTTGGATTTTTTAGCCCTTCCTTAACAACAGGGTCAGAAATCTAAGGAAGTATTCCATATCATCCCTTTCTGTAACACAACATATAAAAGGCGCAGATCTTCCAGTGACTGAAGACGACAGGTCCCTCTTGCAGATGGTTTTGTTTGTATAGGTTAAAGCCTGCCTGCTCCGACCTGCTGTTATCTCTGTCCCATTCGTGAGGCGTGGGGAGTTAGTTCTGCTGTCCCATTCAGGGAAGCATTTAACTCGTTTTTTTGTACTTATTCACTAGCTCTCTATTAACAGGTATATTTGGAGGACATTTGTTTTCAGTTTTTATCCCTGTTTCCCCCTCCCTTATCCCTTTTTCGCCCCTCGGGATCTCCCTATTGTGTATAATATATTCAAATTGCATAAATATAATTGTAAATATATATATTTTTATATAATCTGGTTGATTTCAGTTTCTCTCAATTTCTATAATTTTTTTTCCTTTCCTCTCTTTGCCCAAAGGGGGAGGGAGGGGAGGGGCTTTCATTGAGAGTTTGGAGACTTGGCAGGAAGCCAGCTCAAACTTGCTCATCCGCATATAATGAGAAGTCCATGAAACACGACGTGATCCCACCATCATGCATCAGTTGGGTTATTGTATTAGAAAAGTAATCCTCACAGAAGTCCTAGTAGCATCTGTATTCAGTTTATGGTAGTTTACATTTTTGCCTACTATTTTTACATTGAAATTGATCTTCCAGAGCTACACTTTATTCAAGTAGAACTGGGCTTTTGTTTTGCTTTTTTAACTTCTCTGGTCATGGGGCTTCATGAATTTTTATCATGATATTTAAGTTTTATAGAATCAGAAAATCATATAATGGTTTGGGTTGGAAGGGACCTTTAAGATCACTTAGTTCCAACTCCTCTGCCAGGGACAGAGACACCTTTCCCTAGACCAAGTTGCTCAGAGCTCCATCCAAGGTGGCCTTGACCACTTTCAGGAATGAGGCATCCACAGCTCCTCTGGGCAAGATGTTCCAGTGCCTCACCACCCTCACAGTAAAGAATTTTTTTCTAATATCTAATCTAAACCTATACTCTTTCAGTTTGAAGTCATTCCCCCCTTATTTGGTCATTATATGCTGGTGTAAATAATACCTATCCATCTGTCTAGTAGACTCCCTTCAGGTACTGAAAGGATGCAATTATGTCATCCCTTTTTGTAGTAGCACAATTTCTCCTTATGTAATAACCCAGCAAACAGAAAAATCTTCTGTGTTTTTATGAAGAGGATTTTCCTTTGGAAGGGGAGAGGGTGGGCACTCTAAATTGACTACAGCAATTTACAAGTAAAACTGGCAAAAATGGGTGAGATATGAATTGTATCTCCTTAGTGAATAACACCTATGATCTTCAATATACCACAGAAATTCAGACATCTGTTCTGTTAAACTTCTGATTGCTTGAAAATTGGCCTTACACACAAAAGCCCTGGTGACTAGTGTATGTGGGTATCTTTAGTGCTACAGTTGTCAGGTCTAGTTAGATGTAATAGAGACTGACTGTAATGTGCTTCAGAGAACCTTAAATTAGGAAGTCAGTGCTGTCTTGAAAAATAGAAATTGTAAGTTTCTCTACTATCATGTTCCAGTGGATATAATTCAACCTCATCAGATAATTCTATCGTCTGTGCTAGATTCTATTTTGCAAATCTGCATGTGTAAAAAAATCTGAATATCTTTAGATATTATTTCATTGTTTGAAATCTTTTCAGGTTGACACATCAGAAAAGCAGTGATAGTTTTGGACCAGGAATTTCAAAACAGGCTTTATCAATTATCCGTCTCTTCAAATGGGGGAGGATTTTCCACCCATTGGCACTGGGGGTTTCCTGAACCATGTTTTTTGAGACCAGGTTTTAGACTTCCTTGAGATTACATTTCCTTTCAGCTTTAAATCATGGCTTTACTTCTGAAATCCATTTTTTTTAGACACCATACTCTGATTTGCTTTAAGCATGACCACAATAATTATTGGACCCGATTACTGGTATTGCTTTTCCTATTGTTTCTAGTCAGTAAAATTATACAGTTTTCCATTCTTAAAAAGACAGTCTTTGCTGATATGGATTAACTTCATTCAATGATTAGGTGATCTTGTGGACATTTTTCCTGATTTTCTTATATTAATTTTATATTTTAAGAAGTAGATTTTTACTTAATCCCCTTGAATATTGTAATTACATCTTCTACAATATTTAAGGGAATATATGGAGAATTTAACAAGGGGTTAATTTGTTTTACATGTGAAATATTTATTAAAACTTACTACCTTAGCGTACTGTGTTTCGGTTTTTATTCTCCAGCCTTTGAGGAAGAGTTATATGACATACACATCCCAAGCTGTGGCTTCTGACACCCTGGAAGATACCAGCTATATTTATCCCGAGTTTTAGTTACTTTTCAGCATAGCAGATTTACTTGCCAGTCACTGAAATATTTCTTCTATAGAACAAGAGCTAATACTTATACTTTCATATTTGATACTTCTACTGTTCTGGTTTTGTTTTACTTCCTTTGCTTTATTTTACTTCCTTCACTTCCTTTGTTCCCTGTGTACAAAAAGGGCCCAAAATGCAAATTATAATAACCTTGTTTTTCCACTTCACGAGGAAATTTTAGTCAGAAGAAGTCTGTAAGATATTTTAAGTACTGACAAGCAGAACTGACCTCAGCAGGTAAAAGCATAGTAATGCATAGGGAACTCCCACTACCCCAAAGCTGCAAACAAAGCTGCAGAGCTTCCTGCTCAGAACCTTCTCTACCTGGGCAGTGCCTTCCTCTGAGCGCTACACAGAATAACCACTCAACCTGAAAATGCCGTAAGCTGGGTTGCTGGGGTAAATTACTGCTTAAGAAAGATTCTCTTGGGGCCTACATACAATTATAGCATGTCTTAATTTCTATTTTTAGTTTCACTTGCAATAGACCCACTCATAGTAAGTTAGTAATTACTATTAAATCAAAGTTAAAGCTGTTGTCAATCTAGACAATGATGATAAGAGTCTCCCCAATCATCATATTTTGTGTCTATAGGCACATACCTATGTGAGTATGTATGACCTATATGGTCATACATATAAATGTATGCAAAATGAAATATACTAAGTATTTTAAGTTTACTCATTTTCATTCGTATTTCATTCTCTTCCCCTGTACTCAGCACTGGTGAGGCCACACCTCAAGTACTGAGTCCAGTTCTGGGCCCTTCAGTTCAGGAAGGATATTGAGGTGCTGGAGCAGATCCAGAGAAGAGCAACGAGGCTGGTAAAGGGACCTGAGCACAAGTCCTATGGGGAGAGGCTGAGGGAGTTGGGGTTGTTCAGCCTGGAGAAGAGGAGGCTCAGGGGAGACCTCATCACTCTCTACAACTCCCTGAAAGGAGGTTGTAGCCAGGTGGGGGTTGGTCTCTTCTTCCAGGCAACCAGCAGTAGGACAAGAGGGCACAATCTTAAGCTCTGCCAGGGGATGTTTAGGTTGGATGTTAGAAAGATGTTCTTTATAGAGAGGGTAATCAGGCATTGGAATGGGCTGCCCAAGGAGGTGGTGGATTTACTGTCCCTGGACGTTTTTAAGATGAGACTGGATGTGGCACTTAGTGCCATGGTCTAGTAACCACAGTGGTGTTGTGTCAAGGATTGGACTTGATGATCTCGGAGGTCCTTTCTAACCCAGCTGATTCTATGATTGATTCTATGATTCTATGATAATCCTTAATGATTTTCAATTTTAATTTAAATAGAGGTAAACATATGAATGCCCATGCTTTTAGAAGATCATTGCACAGATATATAATATTCTAGTTTCCTCTACAAAATGTAAATATCAGAATTGATATGCATTACCTTTGTCTTACTTGAACCATACAATGTCCAGTCCTTAGTGTAAGATTGTTAAGATTTCAGGTTAATGTCAAGAATTTAATATTAGAACCCATTTCCATGAAGTTCTATTGGCTACCTTTTACCAAACAGGAATTTTCCCATGACAGTAATGATCGTAGAATCACAGAATATGCTAAGTTGGAAGGGACCCACAAGGATCATGGAGTCCAACTCCTGACCCTGCACAGGACCATGTGCCTGAGAGTATGGTCCAAACGCTTCTTGAACTCTCTCAGGCTTGGTGCTGTGACCACTTCTCTGGGTTCTTGGTTATAAAGAATTGATTTGACCAAAATCTTCAATGAAGTAAAAATCCTGAATCTCGATGAAACTTTAACCAACTTTAACTTTACCAACAGAGTTCTTAAACTTGGAGCAATGTTATTGAATTTAGGATTGAAAAATGTGTTAATGTCAAATCTATTATGTAAACACAAACTAAGTTCTGCTGTGACTGTTCAGTCCCTTAAGTGTACAGATGCACTGGACTAGTTTAAGGAAAAATATTTAAATAAGTTACATTTAACCTGCAGGAAATAATATGCCAAAGAATAGGGAAGATTGTGCCATTGGCAAAGTGCTTTTCCTGTATTAATTGCAGGATTAATTAGTTCTAATCAAACAGAGTTATACACAAGGTTGTGTGAGAAAGGCACTAATATAAAAAAAAATAAATCTAAATTGAAAGCAAACCTTTTTTGTAAAAGATGGAAGAAATTTGTTCTTTTACGTAGTCTGACAGAAAATTAAAGCAACTATTTCATTCTTGCTGTCTGGTGAGACAGTGATTATGAAGCAGGTTTACTTTAAAATCCTGACAATTAGCATTTGTCTACTTTCCATGTGCAATAACACTCTCCAGTGAAAGTTTTAGTCAAGTGGAAAGAAATTGCTAAGATCTTGTTCTGTTTCAATTTGGTATTGGCAACTTGCCTTGTGGAATTTCATTGTTCCAGTATTGTGTTTTTTAGAGTTTTGTTAGAGTGCATTGTCCTGTGACATGGAAGATATTTTTGCCTCAAAATGTATTATATATTTTATATTTAAAGATTCTTATATGATCCAGTGGAAAAAATTTATCAATATCTTATAGCTTCTGAAGTCACTCTCCTATAAAGAGTGTTTAAATTTAGCATTAAGTATACTTTCAAAATTGAATGCATTCATTTTTCTTTTGCTTGTTTGTTTTGCAGAAAAGTATTTCTCTCCTTCACTGTAAATCATACATCCAAACCAACAAAATATACTGTTGGTATAGTCTAATCTGCCCAATGTAGCCCATCCTTGTCACATGCACTACATGAACTTCTTTAATCTGTTCCTTTCTCTAATTGCAGATAGACCTTAGAAACTACCACAGAGGACAAAAGGTTGGAAACAAGTTCAGAGATCATGACTGCTCCCTCTCAGGTCCCATGCCACCCAGCCTTCCACTGTCTGGGAGGAAGGACTTGATGACGTCCGTATGAGTGTCAGTGCCAGAGCTCAGGTGGTCTCCATTTGGCGATACCTCTTGGGCAACGAGGTCTGTCCAGCAGCTGAACAATGTTCAGGTCCCAAGCTGCTTTAATCATGAGGGTGATAAGGTGGTCTGAATGGGGCCGGTGTCACAAGACAAAGCACTCTCAGTGCATATGTGTATGCCCATGCTTTGGAGCAGATGATGTTTTGAAACTGTCTTCGGTTGTGTAGTGCTGATTTGTTTGTTTGACCCTGGGATTTTCCTTAAGCCTGAAAGACTTGATGCTTTGCACAGTCATATACTTCTCTTCTAACCCAAGACATCTATGCTCCTAGTCCTTACTTAATTTTCTCAGATCTTTCTCATGTCTATTGGATAGACTAGTAGAATCATAGAATATCCTGAATTGGAAGGGACCCACAATCACTGAACTTCAACTGCCAGCCCTGTACGGGACAATCACAAGTATCACACCATGTGCTGAGAGTATTGTCCAAACACTTCTTGAACTCTGGCAGGCTTATTGCTGTGACCACTTCTCTGGGAGGGGAAGTTAATTTGGAGGTGTACTTGATTTCCTCGAGAAATAATTAATCATTGCCATCGTCCTGGCTAGTTGGTCTATAGTAGACTGCTACCCTGCCTTCAGCATTATTGGCCTTTCCCTGGTAAATTCTTTAAGACTTTGAATGGACAGTAACAAGATTTTAACCGGGTCTCAAATATTAAAGTTAAATTACTTAATGGTCTCCAATCTTCTGAATTAAATCTTAACGGAATTCAGAATTATCTTCTTATTTTTTTATTCATCTAAAAATTTTTTATAGACTAACAATGTTTGGTGCCCATAATTACATAAAGTTTTTAAATTTTTTTGATAACTAGGTTAGAAATTAAAAAAAGCCAATATGACTGAAGATGAATGCTAAAAACTATTTTAGAAAGTAACAACTTCAAATGTTATAAAATAATACCTTAAAGAATGAAGATGATTATTTTTTCATGCCAAAGGCATCCTGGCCTGTATCAAACACAGTGTGGCCAGCAGGACCAGGCCAGTGATCATCCCTTTGTACTTGGAACCAGCGAGGCCACACCTCAAATTCTGTGTTCTGCTCATGACAAGAAAGACATTGAGGTGCTGAAGTGAGTGGAGAGAAGGGCAACAAAGCTGTAAAGGGTTTGGAGCACAAGTCTTAGGAGGAGAAGCTGAAGGAGCTGGGAATGTTCAGTCTGGAGAAAAGGAAGCTGAGGTTGCACCTTGTTGGTCTCTATAACTACCTGAAAGGAGGTTCTAGGGAAGTGGGGGTTGGTATCTTCTCGCGGGTGACAAGAGAGTGACAGGACAACAGGAAATGGCCTCAAGTTGCACCAAGGGAGATTTAGGCTAGATATCAGGAAAAAACTTCTTCATGGAAAATGTGTGAACAATTGGAATAGACTGCCCAGGGAGGAGGTAGAATCACCATCCCTATAACTGATCCAAAAACATGTGAATATGGCACGTGCAAACGTGGTTTAATGGTGAATATGGTTGTTGTGCTGGGTTGATGGTTGGACTTGCTGATTTTAAAGGTCTGTTCTGACCTTAACTATTCTGTGATTCTATAAATAAAATTATTTTAAAAGACTTTGTGAATGCCCTATCATATATTTACAAAATATAAGCTAATCAGATAAATAACCCATAACTCATCTTTGTTTTAAAGATTTTGTTTCTTTCTCTGATCATTATTTCAAATTCATCTTCATATAGAGAATAGTTTACGATATTTTTCTATTTGCATAGCTGCATCATCATAATATTGTTACGTGAAAAATTGTTCATCCTTTTGCATGTTTGTTGGCTGTATATCTTTTGTTTGAATGTCTGCATACTTTTGAGTTTAATTTGGCCCAGGAAGAAGAAAATTACCCTCTGCAAAGCTATTTTAATGATACCTCTAGCTCAGATGAAATCAGAAAATTTTGAAAAAAATCCAAGAGAGTCAAAAGCTGACTCTTAGACTAGTTGGGCTAACATTAGAAACAACCTTTTAAGCCTTTTGGATGTCATCTAACATACAAATATAAGAAATATAGTACTTTAACTTCTTAAAATTTCATATGAATATTTTCTTTCATTTTACGTTGTCCTAGTTAGAATAGCTGGGACCAGCTCATCACTGTGTGGATGTAACCCAAAACTGTGTATTCTACACTCTCCATGCTATTTCCCAGAAACTGTTAACAATAGACCATTTGCAGCAGCTGCCCAGAGCACACCTGACCCCTCAGGCTATAAGCTGGGTGTTAAGAGGCCTGTGAGATAGAAGGATGCTCCTGTCCTCACACCCATTTTGGAAATCCCTGCCCTGAGGGAGGTACTGGACATTCCTGTCTGAACCTGAGGGTATATAGTCTTGGGGTCTTGGGACTTCTGGTACCACTTGTAGGATCCAGGGAAGGATCAGAACCTCAACCGGACTGCGACCACCACTTTCAACCAGATTGCGATCACCACCCTCGACCAGGCTGCGACCAGCACTCTCACCAACAGGTTTTCTCTCTCCTTTTACTTTGGACTCACAGCAACACCACGTGGGGCTCAGCATGGGGAGGGGGGCCCAACAAATACCACTCTGGTCATGGCCCAGGGTGCTGCGTTATACATCTGGGGTTTGCGGGTTAAAACTAATTGTTTGTCTGTATAATTGTATTTATTATATTATTTTTATTAAATTGTTATTCTGACTTATAATCTCTTTTGAGTTGGGTTCATTTCCCCTGACAGGTCACCTTTAAACCAGCACATACATTTACATTTTTTTCACTTACATGAAATTGTAGTAGTGGCTCGAAGTCATTGGGGGATATGCTTGAGCAAATCTGTGTCCATTAGAATGTTTCAAGGAGTTCATTCTACCTACCTAGTATTTATTTATTTATTTATTTATTTTTATTTTAGGGTTTTTACTTTTATATCTTTGTTTAAGCATAAACAATTACTGTAAGGTATTTTAAAGAAAATACTACAACATAAAATACAAATCAATGCAATCAATAGATATTAATGAAGAATAATTTTGATTTAAAAAAACGTATAGGCGAAGTACAAATACAATTGTAAGAATCACATTAATTCTACCAGGAAGATGAAAAAATCCGTGCAAGTAGTAATATGTTTAAAAGGTCAAATATGTCAAAACGTCTCTGATTTTATATATCAGTTCCATATCATATTTTTGAACCATTTACAAAGTAATAATTACTTACAAAAATTTCTCTATAAATAACTTAGGAGAATAGATGCACAATTTTTTGATAAAAAGTTTTTGTAAAGATCTTAGCTGAAAAGAGACTAAACTTATTGATCCCTGTCAAAAAATATGTCAGTTTTCAATGCATGCAAAGCAATAACATAATTTATCGTGTTCTGCATTGAAGTATTAAGATGAGTGTTGGTACAGGATAATTAATCATTGCTAACTGATCTGAAAGGCTGTGTAGGCTTACGAACTTTTAAGGTCTTTTTAATGAAACTGGTACAATTCTAAATTTACAACCACACACAAATCTATGTTTATTTTGGTTCCTACTGTAATCACATCCATCTTTTAAAGGAGACCAAATGCTCTATATTTCATCATGTCCTTGAAATTGCACCATTTAGAAGCAAGAGAAAAATTTAGTGTCTCATCTGTAGATCGGCTGACTCTTTTGAAGTAAAGGGAAATTTTCTGTATGGCAAATGCATTTGTGCACACTGCCTATGCTTGTGATAACGTGAATATGTTGTCACAGTTTAACTTTGTCATACTTTGAATGTCATCTAGACAACACATAAAAGGCTCACTAATTTTAATTAGTCAGACTGCATTCAGGAAAAATACAGCAGTGTATATAGTATCTTCTGTTTCCTTTGTCTTCAGTTGACAAAAGAAAAAAGATAAATGCTTAAAACACATGAACATAATTTGTGTAAGCCTATCCCTTCTCAGCTGCAGTGTTTAGTCTTAATGACATTTTTGCCATGATTACAGATGATGTGCAAGTTTCTTTTGTACTCTTTTTTTTCCTTTCTCTCAGTGTGATTTTTTTGGGGGGAAAGGGTTTTGTTATTAGTTTGTTTGCTTGTTTTTTTCCAGAGGGATATTATTCCTGTGAGGAATAAACATTAGAAAAAGAAATAAAATTCACATTAAATGGTTTAATTTAAGTTAAACTGTTGCATAATTGCCTTTATTATTCCAGCTGTCTTGGAGAAAGAAAATTCTTTTTTTAATGAAACCAACACAACTCATCCCATTACACCAGCTCTAACTTAATAAATCACATATTTGCATATTTCCACTTCAGGTTTTTCCAAGTAGATTTTTTATCATGACCGTAAAATCTAGTATGGAATAGTTGTCATACCTGTATATATTAAGAAGCAAAATGAATAGGGAGGCCTGTCTGTAATTCCACACTTTGGGGAACGCTAGCTGAATATGTTCCAAAAGCAGAGAGAATGAGAGGTACCTTCTCACATTCATGCTTGAGTGGAGCTCTCATCAATGTTGTCATGACGCCTTGTTATTAGAATGCTTTCTTCAATAATTTTTATCAGGCTTCACTGATGTATGTCTAAACATTGGAAAATAGCATGGTTGCTAATGTTTGTGGAGAGGGAGTATCATGAGTCTAGCTTAAAAACTGTGGGAATCTGAGTCCAATATTTTAGCAAAGGACTTGGAGATACAGAGCAGTGCTGTGATTTCTTCCAGGCAGTAGGACAAGCTAGATGTTATCATGAAGTCATAAAATCTTGAACTTCAGCAGTTTGACCTTTGCAGTGCATAAGGTTAAATTGCTTTCTCTAGTTAGAGCATGCTGATGTAGAAACACATTTCCAGTGCAAGATCTCTGATTTAACAAATAGGGAAGTTGCATCTTCTCAATTTGTGCCTGCATCCTACCACTTAGGGTTCCTTTCCCTAGACAAATAAAGGAGTGCAAACACTTCAGGGTTGCATTCTGCCTTTCAATAAGTCAGAAAACCCGCAAAGCTCTATTACAGTCATAGAAGTTGTGATTATGAATCTAAAGGAAAACAGCAGAAAGAACGGCATCAATCCTGGCAGAGGAGAACAAGAACATCAAACACAGAGTTGGTATGTGCAGCTTGGGATGTTGCTGAGCACCCTGAAAGGGGGGTCAGGAAGCTCGATCTTGACAGAAATGAGTAGAATCCCTGACTGAAGGAGGACCATGGTGGGTCACCGTTTCTTCAGAGAAATTATGTAAGGAAGAAATTTACAATGGGGTTTTGAAGGGTCACTTGGCTTGAGTCGACTTTAGCCAGCCAGTAGGAAATCACACTACTTTTGTGGTTCTCTCTGCCGTAAATTACACAGCTGCTCTTGGAGCACATTTTATGCAGGAAAGCAGCATCTCCCCTGATTCCCTAACATGTCATGTCACTCATGGTTGGTAGGAACGCATGACTGATATTCTTTGTTGGAAGAAGAGACCAGAGTGATAGAGAGAGGTAAGAGAGAAACTGTTGTGGGTACATTTATCGTTTTGTGGAATATTTTTACAAAGTGTAAGCAAGCAACTTGTAGTTCTGTGTGCTTAGAAACAACAACTGTGAAGACTTCTACCGTGACAATAATGTTATTATTGAATCACAAAGGCCTTATTCTGCACTGTCTCTTTGTGTAAGCTCAGGGAGCCCTTCATCTGGAGATTCTTTGACTTGTCACAGCTGAGTCCTGCTTCCATAAAGTGCCTGACAGCTTTACCCCTGACATCTGAAGCAGGATTGCATCCTAATAAACAATTATCTTTACCTTCAAATAACTGTCTCCCGTTTGAAACGTCTTTTAATAATAACTCAATTTAATACAAATAAATTAAATAACAATTTTTAAAAAAAATTTTGTGAGCAATAAAAGGGGAAATGTTGTTAATAATTTGTACATGATGCTTCACAAGTTGCTGCAATATAAAATAGGCTATATTAAATAGGTATAATTTCCATTATGATAATGAGGTAATGATATTTTAGAAAGTAGAGTAAAGAGCTATAGTGAACTTAAAAAACATCAAGTATGACATAAACGTTTCCACAAGCCTGAACATCACCTATAAAGACCTCCTTTTTTAAAGTAGGTGTATTGTTTACAGTTCATTAAGATTTATTGAGCTATATGGGCCATATTATCTCAGTTGCCCTAAGTCAAATGTGCAAACTTTGGAATTGGTCACAAAGACAGATAAAAGCATAATTCATGGGAACACAGAGGAATTGTATTTCCTCTTTAGAGACTTCCTTGTTGAATCATGCAGAAACTATTGATTATATTTCAAAGGCAGAGTTTTTTTTAAATGAATACCAGTGACTTCATCTGTCTAGAGATGTCTGAACTTCAAACAGATTTGGGAAATAGAGTAGATAAAAAGAATTTATGAGAAATAAATTCTGTCACAAAAATGGCAGAAATCTTTACCCAAAAGAAAGATCTTTTAATAGAAAGACTAAGTTTTTGCCTGCTTATTTATAATGGGGAAGTTGAAATGGAAACATATGTATGTTAATAAATAATTTTAGAGTTTTAAAGTAATAATTTTCAAATTATGCATAAAAATATGTCCATTTTTATTATTATTATTATGAAAATAAATTTTTAAGTTCTGATTTGGTTGTGTGTTGTCAATGATTGCTAATTTAGACTTTTTTATCCTGAACATGGTCTCATCTGCAAAAAGTTGATGTGCACCTCCCTTAGTCTCTCTGATGACATTAATAGAAAGACAGGAAGAATCTTGAGGCAATATAGGTGTCTTGTGTAGTGTTAGTTGTTTGTGGTTAGAGAAAACTCCAGCAGCATATCGCTTAGAGCCAACAGCTTGACAGCATGCAGTATCTCCTGGGCAGCTGTGTATTGTTGCTTTAAGTCAGGCAAAACAGTGGTCAGGAAATACTGTCCCAGGTGACAGTCTTCTCATTGATTCCCCTGAGAAAGCAGAGAGATGTAAACAGCCTCAGATATTCTTTCTGCAAGGTCTGGTGCTTGTGCTTGAAACTTGCTTCAGAGGGAGGTGGAGATGCCAGAGCTCATGTGTGGGAACCTTGACTGTTAAGTAGTGCCAGGAACAGCCCTTCCCATGGACACAAGTGGAAGCACGTGATGTGTTTTTCTGGGAGAAAAGTAGATGCTTCCAGTTCTTGTCAGAGTTGACATTAAAAGAATTTTAAGATCTTAATACAATGGCAATAAACTTGTTGAAGGTCTTTGTTTTCATCACTCACTAATAAGGTTAAAATTAAAGGGGTTTCTGCTAATTTAAGAATGAGATGAGAACACCAAAAAGACCACAGGATTTAAATTAAACATAATTTTATTTATTTTGAATTGGGAGAGAATTTCCGTAAAGCTATGGTAATGTGGGGATGAAGACTTAATTTTCAGTACCATGTGAAAACAATGAATTTCCTGAGGTCATATTGTGAGAATATCTAAAAACTACACTATCCCAGCTTGATTTGTTTTTATATTACTAAAAGTCCAGTTTTCAGGGCTATTTGTACCAGGGAATTGTTTCTTCAACGTTATAGCAGGCTGCCTGGCTGGGTGAAGGAGGGGACAAAAAACATGGCATGAAGCTGCTGCTATGTGCCAGCGGGTCACTGGACATTCAGGCAGAGTCAGAGGCTGTAGGAGAATGCTAATAGTGATTTTCTACTGGATCCACACTGCCTTGAAGTGTCCATTCTGCTAGGTCTCCTGCTTATTTGACAGGGTTGGCTTTGTTTTTTTGGCAGGATTGACTTATGATGTCCTGGTCATGACTTGTTTGTCCACCCAGACTCTTTATTCTGGAAAATTACCTTTCAAGTGCCATCCACCTCCATGAAAGTACCTTTAAATCTGCTTTTAGTAAAAGCAGATTTAATGGGGAGGGAAACTGACAGGTAAAATTACCATGTTATTGAAAAAAATCCAGTTGCATGTATTCTTAGTGAGAGGCAGTACTTCAGAAGCTTTTTCACTAACAGGATTAAAATGCGACATTTGTCCTTTGCCTTTGTCATCCTGTTTCAGCTGTTTTTCAATACTGTTGAAAAACATATGAAATGGTGTAGTCTCGTCTTCAAGTACCATTAACAGGTATCTGCTAAACTACTAAAGCAGATACAAATGAGTAATCTCATGCATATTTGTCCAACACTCTACCAGATGTTATTAAACTATTTCAGCAGATATGTAAGGAATTAAAAAGTCCCACAACTCCCCTTTGCCAGAAAGCATGAATCTTCCTCTGTAGCATCACTTGATCATAATTAATGAGTTCAGGATGCCTTCTGGCATCATAGCATGACTGAGGTGTGTCCTGCATCTCAGTGAAGCATGTGAGAATAATGCCACTTCACTCAGTCCTGCTCCACAAACCCAAATTCTCTAAGAGACCTTTGGGTTCCAAAAGTTATTTGCTGATAGTCTGCCTAGCCCTCTGGCCAAATAGTAAGATGATAGGCCAAACTTTGAAAGGGAACCTGTGTAAGTCTTTCTTTGTCTTCCAGGTTTGGAAGTAATTCTAGGCAGCAAACACTTTAGAGTTGTACCTTGATTTCCTACCTTGGACATTTTGGGTTGTTTAATTTAGCATTCTCCGGGAAACACTTAAAAAGTAGTGAATCTCCAGCCTTCACTCTGATCCAGATACAGTTTTTGATTTTATTCTCTTTTTTCAGCTGTTCTTGTCCTCAAGGTTGTAGTCAACTTTCTTTGTGAGTTAAGAGATCTGTTATTTCCTAAATTAGAGCCTCTCCCTCTGCATTAAATGCATGTAATGAAGGATGCAAGAAGTTGTGACCCTTTACGATAGATTTTCTTCTATGTGCTTCGATGAAACTTCAAGGACAGGATTTTGATTTTTTCCTTCATGTTTTTACCTCAGAGATTGGTATGTTAGGGTTATGAAAGTAGAAAAGCTTTAGTTAGATCAAAAGAGGTGTCAAATAAGGACATTAAGTGTATAAAATCCTCCCATTTGACACATATATGTTTTATGTGAGCATAGCATCAGTGAATTATAGCACAAAATCAATGTAATTTACACAGCTTACATAAGTTTGCTCTTCCATGCTTCTACTTATTCCTGCTTAGCATAAAATAAAATAAAATAATTCTTTATACATTTCTCAATAAATGTACTTCTGACATCTTTCTTATCAAATCAGTCTGACACTTTTCCCTTTCAAGCCTGACATGCCATTAAATTGATGTGTAAAGATCTTTAAAAGCCTCAAAACCCAACTTAATTTATACATTTCTTAATGGTATAATGTAAAATTGGCTTTTAAAAATTGAGACAGTCTTATCATATGTTTTAAATTCTGTATCTCTAAGGGGTGCAATGTGTCATATTTTAATCTGTCATACTGACTGCTTCACTCATTAGTTGCTATGTGTGTTGTTAGAAATGTATAGTCACTGTAACCAGGAAAATTCAACATTCAGCCTGAGGACATGTTTATTTTGAACCTTGAACTTCATTGTTTTTCATTCATACAATATTTACAGGGAACTAATTCTGGATATCGCAAAATTTGCAGCCTCCATAATAATGCTGACTATTACACCTGCAATTTGTTAATTTCTTGGTTTCCTTCTAGAAGAGTCTGCTTCTGCATTCAAAAAATTACACCTAATATTTCCTAAAGAAATACAGTATTAATGAGTATAACAAATCAAAGAAAAAAATCCATAGATATGTCTTTTTATGGTAAAGAAATAGAAGTTGTGAAAAGTAACTATTTTTTGCCACCCTTTTATGTTCAAGAAATTTTATGTGATGCTGAGATACCTTTCAAAGTCTGTGAGCTTTTGTGCTGTTTGGTAAGATGCCGGAAATGGCAGAAGTCATAATTTCCAGTAGATGCAACCAGGCCATATCATGTCATTGTAACATTTGCTTAAGAATGAGTTGAGTGTAACACAGTGGCAGACTTTGAGTCCCTTGAGAATCAGGGATACAAGAAACTCTCTTGGGTTGGATCATACTACTCCTGCTGATGTAAGTGAAAACAGAACCATTCACAAAATGAAACTAGCTCTGTGTGCAGCACTGCATCCAGAAAAAAATAAGTTACTGAGAGTCTTTTTTAAATCCTGGCATAATACAGTAACTATAGCTATTGAGGAGTGTAATTTTATTTAAATTATGTCCCAAATATCTCCATTTCCTCATGCAAGTGCACTGTAGCAAACATATCTAGAAGCCAGAAAGCTTTGATAGTATAAATAATTACAGTGGCCTCATCAAACTGGAAACATTTCTTTTACCAGCATCATAACAAGTAACACTATAAAACTACTACAAAACTGCATTTGTATAGTATTAGGAAGTGCAAGAGATGGAAATCTCCCATACTTTGCTTTAGGATTTTTCGTGGTATTTACCAGAGTGACTTTTCAATCTACAGTCTGCTACATACAACCACATTACATTTACAGACTTGCCCCAAATGAGTAAAAACACACAATGGTCATAAAATATCTATTGTCCTGTGAAGGGGAATACAATACATATCATATTCTCTTCAAACACAGTGACAAAATGTATAGTCTCTTGGTAATACTCAATATTATTATGACGATTGTTACGAAGTAGTATTTCCTTCACCTCAGTTTCTTTTTTGAAGATCTGACAGAAACATTTTGATTAGTTTCTTGGTTTTCTGCTTGTTTGTTTTTTTTTATTATTTTTGTGTGTGTGTATTTGCGTTCATAATTGAGTGGGTGTGTCAGGAATTCTCTAAGATAAAATTAATTTAGAGAAATTAATTTTGCTTTTAATTATTTAGTTTATTAGTTATTTTTAACTTTCGGAAGAATAAGCCCTCCAGTAAAGAGTCAGTCTGTGTGAAATTTCTGTCTACAGCAGTGAAGTTTCCCTTAAATGAAATTTTCATCTAGTACAACATAAACTGGGGAGGAGCAAAGAGTCATAAGACAGGTGTTCACCTTCTGTGGAGAAGCTGGTTATGCCCTGGCTGATTACTGGCTGATTCCTGGCTTTCTTCAGAGAGTCATGGGATGAACACAGATAGGGTTGAACCTTCTCCAAAATCTCTAAGAAAGTACTATCAGCCTTGGAGTAAAGTTTCACGAGGAACAGATCCCCGCCACTATGCACTATTGGACTTAGAACTAACCTGTGTTGCAAAGAATATATTTTCTTATTCAACGCTGCTTTATCTCAATTTATGCCTTTCAGCCGAGCAATTTTTTTCAGCTCCTCTGGTTTACTTAAATTAACGTTAGAACAAATCTGGTCTCATCTTTGTGGAATAGGAGGTTATGATCTTCCTTACCACATCAGAAATAAAACTCAAAAGGACACCCCAAAGTGTATATCCTGTTTTGTTTCTCACCTGTGGAAGATTTGAAGTAACCAAAAGAGTATTTAGTTATTAATTTAATTTCCTAAACTAAAACTTTCGGGCTCTTTCCTCATACAACCTTCTTTTACGTAAGCCAACAAATGCTGTCCTTTTACTTTGCTCTGGAATGCATGGGAAGCACCAATCTGGGTGCCACTGACTGATCTTTTGAAAGGGACAACACTAGGACATAAAAGTTGTTCACAATAGGGTGACCGAATTCTTTCATTTGATTACTTTTCTCAAAAGTTGATTTTGCATTTTGATGTTTTCATGAGTCAAGGGAACTTTTACCTTTCTGATAGTCTTATAATGCAAGTAATATAGTTTTTTGTTTATAAAGATCAGAAATAGCATATTAGTAATAAAGCTGTCCAAGATGGTGTTTAGGGTCTCTTGCATCCCACTCTTTTTGGACAGGTTTGGATTTGGGTCATCACTTTAGTGAGCTTGAAAGTCATGAGAAGAATTTGGATCTGGGTTTGGTTTCTTAGGGAGAGCCTGTCTGCAGGCAGAGGACCTCAGGTATTCATTGTGATATGGTGATAAACAGAGAGCTTACTGTGGTTGGTAGACCTGGAATTTTTCTAAAACTTATAACTTTATTCACAGTCATGATAAGCTGTGAAGATTGTGAATGTGTGGAGCTTCATGAGCAGTTGTTGTAATAATTGTAATAATAATAATAAGTTGTAATAATTGGATCTGAAAGGGTAGGAAACAGTCATCTGGTCAGATATAGGTGAAAGAGAATGGATTTTGCTGAGAGTTCAGTAAGACTGTACTACTTGAACAGAATTAGCAGAATTAGCAGAATTAGACTGTACTACTTGAACAGAATTAGCAGAATTCGGTGATCTTGATAGTTGAGGAAGTCACAGATCAGGAGACTGATACCCACCTGCTTTTTCCCTCCAATATTTCTGTTTGTTCAGCTATATCTAACAGGTATAGCTGATAGATCTATTCTATAGACAGGCATATTACTGATCATACTTGTTGGAGAGAGGCGTAGAAAAGAATGTGATAGAGATTTGCTTCACCTTTTTGTTCTCTGGCTGTGGCATAATTGCAAGCACTAATAAAGTCTCTCTGAATTTGTGGCACTACTTAAATATAGTCTTTCACTGAAGAGGGAATCAGAAAAGAAAAATGCTTGCAAAAATAATCCACATCCAGCACAGAATTTTCCTTTGGGGAAGTCTCAAGTAATTGTGTGTTATGCGTCTTTCCAGACGATTATTGGCATTCACTCAGCTGTTTGTCTCTGAATTTGTCAGGTTTCTAATGTAATATATAAATCTTGACTCCAAAACCACAGCTGGTTTTGATCAGACTCCTATAAAAAGGAAATTTCAATTAGTAGTCATCCAAACATATTCTGGAAGTATATTTTTAAGGCTGCTCAGCGAATAGCACTCTTTGTTCGCAAGGGTGCGTGTGACTCTCAAGTGCAAGGCAGCCAGAACTGTGAGTCATCACCACAAGCACAGTACTTTGTTGCAGAGGTCAGGTTCTGCCAAAACCAGAGGAATTAGCTAGCCAGATTGAATTAGCAGTTGAAACACATTAATTTATGCTACATAAATGTTATTGTGGCCCTGTGGGCAAGTACTTAAGTCATATGCTTTATGAACTATTTGCACCAAGAGGGCTTTCCAGCTGTAAATCGTCTTCATAGTGCACCTTTGCAAATTGTTCACGGTTCTTCGCTGTCCTCTCCCTTGTCCACACTGATTCTATCTCTTGGCATGCTGACTGCTTGCCACTCCTCACTTGCTTTACAGGATTTCCTGCAGAAGAGGTTGATCAGCAGTCAGAGCAGAGATGGGGCTAGGTCTAGCTGAGAAGAGACCTGGCTGGTTGCCCGTGATGCTTGTGGGCAAATGTGGGTCTGTGGTTCGAGGTGTCTGGCAGCAGGCAGGGCTGTCAGACCCAGCGCAGCTGTGTGGTAAATGAAAACCTTGGTATCTCATGCACACATACAATGCAGCCTCTGACAAGGCTGTTTCTCTTCTGGGGGAGGAAGGGAATTAGATACACTTTTGGCCACATTATTTCAGAGTGAAAAAAAGTAGACATGTTTTCTGCTGCAAATTATGGTAACTGAGGACATATGCCAAGAAAGAATTATGCATAAAGATTATGTTTTAACTTGTTTTTATGTGTTTGGATATGTCTCTGCCAAAAATCTGACAGAGCCTCATTGTTGGAGCTTTTTTATCATGAAGCCACTGACTGCTCGCAGCAAACATTTCATAAATAATGAAGTAATTGGGGGCATTTAGTGTTGTCTGATCGTGTCAGCAGCTGCATGTAACACACTCTACTTTCCATCAAGCCAGGTAAATGCTAAAGCAGTGTGAGAAGGGAGGCAATGTCAGTCTCCAGAGGGGAATGGTCTTTTTAAATAAGCATATTTCACTAAGACCTCTAATTCCATCTCTTTTTTTTTTTTTCTTTTTTTTTTCTTTATGTTGTGCCTGCCTATGCACAAGGAGTTATTTGTTTTACTATTGTTCATTTTTGTTCATCTTAACAAGCAGATCCTCTCCCTTTCACTGCTTCTACTGCAATGCTGAATCACATTGCACATACATCTTCCCTCCCAGAGTGCCACAACACACGCCTCCTCTTGTTTTTAAATGTAACACAACCAGCACCTTTATTGGGTATTTCCAATGCTGCGGTTCTCAAGGACACAACAACCCATTTCAGATTCTAGACTGCAAATGCTTTTACTCACGTTCCCTGGTTTCTAGGCTTGTTGATTTAGGAATCTTGGACATTAATCATCTGGTGTAAATGACATTTTTCTTTATGCTGAATATTTCAGCAGGATCACAAAAGGAATGTTTTTATAACATTAAATATTTATAAAGTCACACTGAAATAGTTAAGAGAATGTGAAATAGATGAAGCTTTGAAAGCATAAATATTTAATATTTTAATAGCTTTTCATAGGACTTTTTCTCTTTATGAACCTAGTGCTGTTACCATGCATCTGTTGTTTGAATGGGAAAACTATTATTCTTTTAAGTGTTTTCTATTACAAATGAAAACGTTTACTTAATAGCTATTTTGTTTTGCTTAGCTTATGAAAAAGAAAAAATATTTAGGTCTGATAACTGCCAGCCCTGTTTGTGTGAGTGACCTCCATTCATCCTGCTCCTGAAACGTTCCTGTGTTGACTGTTTTTAGTCCAGGATCCAGTTTACCATTACAAGGATTGCAAAATGGCTATTAAAACTCCCAGAGAGTAATTTTTTTGCATAAATACCTTTTTCTAGAAAGTAAATAAATGATCATCTGAAGTGAGACTGATTTCCAGGAATAATGAATCCATATATTTCCCATTAAACCTGTCTTCCAAAAACTCATGACATAAGGAAAAATATTGTCAGTGACAAAAGAAATTCTTGTATGACTTATGTGAATTTTTCCTTTTTTTTTTCTTTCAAATATATCTCCCTTCTCTCTGTGAAACCAGGGTATCATTGGGTGGCAATGGTTATGTGTTTCCTAAGAAATTGTTTAATCAATAAAAAACAGTAGACTAGATACTTACTATGTTTCATTAATTGGGTTAAGGAAGTAGGGATATTTATGACAATTATTTTGGAAGCTGTGTAAAAAGATAGCCAGACAAACCTCTATAATATACTTAAACCGCACAGAAGCTAAAGGGTTGAACAAGCCTATTAAACAAGCTATATGCCTGTCTGTTTGGAGGAGCTGTTAAATCATGAATCTCTGCACAGTACCTGAGGCAAGTCAGTTAAGAAAGATGTTTTGTGGCAGATCTCTGTTCTATTAAGGATGGACATAAAGTAGAATAATTTAAAATGTGTCAATAACTCAAGGCAAAAATGCTTAATGCAAGAAGCAATGTCTTCTTAACTTGCAGTCAAACACATCCAGTGGTAACTAGTAGGTGGAATACTACTCATGGATTCAGAAATCATTTTTTGAGTAGATAGCAAGGAAGGTTTTTTGCAAAAGTATTCCACAGTGGTTTACTATTATGGTGCCTGTCTGGAATAGAGATTTGATCTTTAAAAATGGAAATTATAATAATTTTCTGTCAACTTTTCCTATGAGAGAGGCTGAAAATTTGGTTCCCCTTTCAGATGGTTGAATCTATCGAGACACTTTGTTACTGGAAAGGAATGCACCATTCTTCTCTTCTGGGAATACACTCTTCTGGATGTGCTTTACGCAATACAATGCACTGGCCCTGAACTGTGCAATCCTCAGCCCTGAACTGTGCGCAGCTGCTTGAAGAGTAGACTCGATGTGAGCTACTGTGTTCTCCTGATAGCACAGTCCCATGGATTTGTGGACAAGGGGTGTTAATTCATCCAAAGTTCTCCTCTTTCAGCTATGCTGTATCCATGGCAGAAGTTTCACCAAATCCATGCTGTTGAACAGGACTACACATTGCTCTCTCCCAGGACAGGTAAGTGTGCACCAGAGAGAGCATGAGACGTGTTTCAGGCCTGGAGAGTGCCTTCTGAATGATAATTGGAGACAGAGGAGGAAAAACATAAATACACACAGATATATATAAATATGTTATTTAGCAGATAGGTTTTACTGATTATCTTCATGGAATGAAATCAGCTAGCCTGACTTTACGTTCACCTTTTCAGAATCAGTGTTTTCCAGGTCCTGGCTGAAATGTTTCAAGGCACTCTCTTCAGTTATATTTGCTCTGCATTCTTCCTGTCTCTTTTCAAGGACCTTACTTGAATGAGGAGAGAAAAACAGTCCAAGGTACAGTTGAAAAAAAAGGGGGAAAAAAAGTAGGAGGCTTAAGCTAATGGTTACACTTGAACTGTCTAGAGACACAGCAAAGGCTTTAATTAAATTAACTATATTTAGTCATTTCTTGGCAGTTTTGATTGATTTATTATGTGTTACATCTGGTCTTGATTTACTACATTGCATTTATACTACTGTTTGTTTTTGTCACTTATGTGCTGTATATTAGTCATGAGTTCTTGTGGTTTGCAGTTTTTGAGTTACATTGTGTAAAACATTCACTCTACAACTTGAAACCAGGTGTTTCAATATGAAAGCAAATTACTCCAAGATTTACACAAACCACTGGGTTAGCAACCTATAGAGTTTGTTAAAATGTATTTGTTTAGGTTAGAATTTTTTTCTAAAGATGATGGTCTCTGTCTTCATTGAATTTTCAGACAGGCATGTTTCTAATTTGCAGTATAGTTAGTATTGTAACTATGTATCATATCAATTTATTGTATTTATGTTTTTTTAATGTACTTGCCCTGAATCCTATACCACTATATTTAACTCAAATGCAAGCCAAACCAGATCAAAAGTCTTAACAAACCTAACTATGTGATCTATTCACTTTGATGCCATATTTTAGCCTAGTGGAAAGGTGTTTAAGATGAATGCTAATGCACAGGAGAAAAAAAGTTCCTTGGATCACCATTAAGTTTAAAAAGACATTTTCTATGAAGCACAGCATGGCTGTGATATAAAATACCCAAGATGTTAAGCATCAGGACTTGTGCGGCTGCTTGAGAAATCAATGTACTTGTTTAGCTCAAAATGCTAGTAAATTATTACAGAGAGCACTTAATAGAAAAATCATATCATCCACTGAAGCACTGAAGTGAGTATTCTGAACCATAATAAATTTCGGTATATTCATTGTGTCAAGCACACTGACAAGTTCACCAAGGGCAAAGGAGGTGTTGCAAATATTTTTAATGTGCTCATCACATCACAGGGTTGAAAATGTTCATGATGTCTCAGGAATGAGAACAGAGAATGGCTAGAAACTCAGAAGAACATTTTAATACCTTAATTATTATGCCTCCTTTTGGTGGTAATAGTTAATGTGGAAATTTTCCTTTTGCAGATGTGTGTATATATATTTGTATTTTCTGGAGGACATTAGTGTGTTTCAATCACAAGAAACACACTTAAACTGCCCTGGATTTTCTTAACTTCTGTGAAGCTGGCTGGAACCTGATCCTGTTTGCACCAACTTAATAATAATGTTTTCAGTATTAAACTGATTTCAATGGAGTTCCCATTGATTCCTTTTGGCATCAAAATCCAGTTCCTGTTGCTAGCAGACGACTTTTTATTTGCCTGTTTTCTAAAATGGATATTTTCATTATCTTCTGGTTGGTTTGGGTTTGTTTTTTTGTCTTTTATTATCATTTACTTTGGCTGAACGCCAGGTGTCCACCGAGCCTGTGCAGATTCCCCCTCACCCCCCCTCCAAAAAAAAGGGGAGACGAAAGGAAAAAAAAATGTGAAAAACCTGGGCTTACCAAGGAAGAAAGTTTATATTTACAAGAAAAAAAAAAGAAGAGATTAATAATGCTACAAACACACAGACAAAGGAAACTAACAATAAAAATTTCTACCTCCCTTACGGAACAGCGTCTTGGACAGATGTAGCTGCCTACAGGGCCATACTGGAAGAATGAAGAAGGGCCGAGCTAATTCTTCCTTCACTCTTATAGTTGGACTGATGTAACATGGTATGGAATATCGTGTTCCTCCTGGAAAGAGGAAGTGTTATTTTACTACACAAACCCATTACATCTTTGGATTTTAGTATTGCTATTCCTGAATCTTGTTTTTATTGCTTTCTCTTTCCTCTTTATCTTGCCAGCTATAGGAAAGCCAGTTGTATCCTGGGACGTATCAAAAGCGCAGTGGGCAGCAAGTTGAGGGAGGTGATTCTACTCTGCTCTGGTGAGAACCCACTTGGAGTGCTGCGTCCAGCTCTGGGGTCCCCAGCACAAGAACATGGACCTGTTGGACCATGAAGATGATCAAAGGGCTGGAGCATCTCTCCTATGAAGACAAGCTGAGAGAGTTGGGGTTGTTCAGCCAGGTTGTTCTTCAGAAGAAGGCACCAAGCAGACCTTATAGCATCTTTCAGTGCATAAAGGGTGTCTATAAAAAAACTGGAGAAGGACTTTTTAAAAGGGCATATAGCAATAGAATGAGAGGGAATGACTTCAAACTGAAAGAGGGTAGACTTAGGTTGGATATTAGGAAGAAAGTATTTACTGTGAGGGTGATGAGGCACTGGAACAGGATGACCAAAGAATTTGTGGCTGCCCTATGCCTGGAAGTGTTCAGGGCTGCATGGGGCGTTGAACAACCTGGTCTACTGGAATGTGTAACTCCCAGTGGTAGGAGGTTGGAATTATATGATCTTAAGGTCCATTCCAACACAAGCTATTCTATGATTCTATTATTCTATGCTCTTGAGTTTTGCAAGATGCTATCTTCAGTGGCAGGACAGGCTTAAGGCCATCCTACACTCGGACTCTCCTTCTGGCTGTTGCCGCACACCACCTGTGTGCACCCTTGCTGCCACATCATTTGTTCTGAATGACCATTCCTGTAACTTTTAATGGACAGCTCATATAAACATTTTTAAATAAATATTTTACTCACTTGTTTTTCAAAAGATCATTTCTCCAGTGCAATGCTGCATGTCATAGCCAGCTGGAGCATGCTGTAGCAAGGGGGTGATATGCATAGCTAGTATTGCTAGCGGAGGCTATTTTGAGAAAGCAGCCCTAGTTTCCACTAAAATTATCTAAGAAGCAATGTATGAATGGCTAATAGCTAAAACAAATTTTTTAAAAATAAAAAATAAAAACCTCATCAATATGGAAATTGGTATCAGGGAAACTTTGGGTGCAGGCAATCAAACAGTAATGTAATTTTAGCCAAAGCTGTTAGGAACCTGGGAACATCAGATGGGTCTAAAATACAGGTTATATTTTAGCTGTGTATAGGAATGTTAAGAAAAGGATGGTAGAGAAATTGAGTTTCTATTTCTGGGGCTCAGGTGCTGACATTGCTAGGAAGAAGATGGTTAGGCTCTGATTCCTTTTCTTGGTGCTGATTTCTGAAGAGTTTGAATGCTCTGAGTGAAGAAAAAGGCACTAGAAAAAATGTTGCAAGTCTAAGAATCTTAGACTCCCAGGATCCCAGCTGGTGGATCTTAAATCTACATTTGTGTGGTGGGCTTTGTCTGCAGTGCTCAGCAAGTCCTCCTCAGCAAGACAGGGGGAGTAAATAACAATGAAAAAGATTGTGAGTTGAGATAAGAGCATCAATTACCTCCAAAAGCAAAACAGACTGGACTTGGGGAAATTAACCTAACTTATTATGGATTAATAATAGAGTAAGATGGTGAGAAATAAAACAATGCTAAAACCACCCTATCCCCCACCCACCCTTCATCCTAAGATCAACTTCACTCCTGACTGTTCTATCTCTCCACTCAAGCAACACAGGGGAAGAGAGAAGGCAGGTTGCAGCAGTTTTTTCCCCTTCCTAAACATACTATCACAGAGACAGCACCAATGTGGTTGAGGGACTCAGCTTTGACTAGCAGCAGTTCCATCTTGAACATGAGAGAAGCTTCTGGTACCTTGTTGGAGAAGGCATCTCTGCAGCTCCACCTCCCTCTGCTATCAAAACCTTGCTGAGTAAGTCCAAGACAATGAGATAAAAGATTAAACACATACTTTGCTATATATTGTGTCCATTACCTCAGGAAGCATGGGTACAGGGCTTGTCCTTAAACAATAACAGAAACAAAATAGACAGCAACATAAGAAAAAGAGAGGAAAACACTGCAGAGAAGACTAGAGTTTTGAAGTGTTGCCTCCATTTTGTGAAGTTTAGAGATTTATTTTTTTTTTCAGTTGGTTTAATCAAATTAGGACCTACAAGAGAAATTGGAACAAATGGTATCAACTTTGAAAGACTTAGGAACTTTGATATGTGGATTTAAATCTGTGAATCCTAATTTATGAAAAGCCATTTGGACAAAATGGTGTCAAGTAATATAGCTTGTTCTTCTTTTCTGGTTAGAGTCTATCTGTATTTTAGTTATCAAAGATATCAGTAAATAGAAACCATTTTTTATATCATCAATGAAAGTATTTAAGATCTCTCTTGGAAAATGCAGGATAACAAAAATAAACATTAGGAAATATGCTTAGCTGGGAGAAAATATGAAGAGTTGGGAAGAAAGGAAGGCGTTGGGAAGAAATCAATTGGCACTTAGGTATCTGACTTTGTTACTCCTTTCAAAAACAGCAATAATTCAAACATCAAATACTAGTTTGAAATCCAATTTGTAGCTGTGAGAATAAAGGAAAGTATAACGTACTTAGCAACATTTTTTTAAATTTCTCTCAAAGTCTCTCTGCTTTTGAAAATATGTCAATCCATATGTGCAGCCTGTTGACATAGCTGATTACTTTTCATAAATTATTAGATAAAGGCTGGGAAAAGAGAACTAAAATAAGTTACAGCTAAATCCTAGTAATATAGACTGGAAATTGTTAGCAATTTTCAACTGTTTGAAGTTTGAATAATGTAGATAGTTTACAACAGTTCTATAAAGAAAGCTGCAACTTTTTGCAGTGCCTGCTTCTTTCAGAAGAAAGCAACATCACATGTTCAAACAGGGCTGTTTACTCAGATGTAACTTTCATTATTTGACACTATAGGGTTTTTTATTCAAAAATAAAAGTTGAGTGTACTACCTCTAGGCTTTTATACACAAATGAAATACTTTTAAAGGACAGCTGGGCGTTCTATTTTTGTCCCAATCATTCACTTGGAATAATTTGACGATTCATAATTCAGAAACGGTAAACTGTGACTCTCTAGGTTCTCGTTGAATTTCACTATTGCCAGGAAAATAGCTCCTTTAGAGGTTTGGCAAACAGAGCTTCACTGAAAATGCAATTAATAAAATAAAAGAAAATTAAGGGAGAAAGCTCTCCCTTCTTATAACTCAACAATTCTCCAACTTTTTTCTAGTTTTACCTTAAATTGCTGGACTGTATTAAGTATGTCTAAAGTTGGAGATTTAAGGAGATTGCAGGAAATTTAAGTTTGTTACTCTTTTTATTAAAATATTGTGCAGTAAGTTTGCTGAAATACAGCTCCCTATGTATTGATGATGACTTCTTTTTCTTTTTCTCCCTCCCATGCACAAATGGCAAGAGTTATATTTAGGTGTGCCAAAATATATAGCAAAAACCCATGGGAAACAGGGAGCTTTTAATTTTCTTTGCAAAAAGATTCATGTTGTCATTTGAGAGAATTTACAAAAGCTTCTACTAATTGCAAACTTATTCCAATGGTGTTGACTCAAGCTATATTATTGGAAGACCTCCTTTGTATTTCACTTGGTATGTTATTTGTTGACATATCAGGTTTATTTCAATTAAAGAAAATGAGTTTCTGTGTTCATCTTTCAACCATTTGAGCATTAGCATTAAAATTGACAGATTATTTTATATTGATATAGCCCATGGGTTGTATGTGGTAGGGCACATGATTTATATCGATCTGATGAACTGTGGTATTTCATTTGAAAAATGTTTGTCTGGCTTTTTGAATCCAAATTTTTTGTAGGTGTGATCTGATTTTGCAGATTAGTAGGGTTATTCTGCAGTACCACAATCCAATTTATGGAGTTTCAAAATTACTCTTCTAAAATCTTCTAAAATTTGTGATTGATTTCCCTTTTTTTATCATATTTTGTCCTTGTATGAAATCACAGATTTGGTATCTAGAGTGGATCAAATGTATACAGAGAAGACCTTAAACATGTCTAGAAAGATTTTCAAGTAAGCAAGAATTATAAACACAACTCCCACTGTTTTCTGGGACATTTATCTGCATGGGATTTATGAATTAATCCCAGTATCCATACCAGTTTTAAGATAGAACATATTGTGGCTTTATTTTAGAGCACCACTAACACATGCAGATTTGTTTCACCACTACAAACTCATTGTTGCCATGCTGGAATGATTCAGTGTTAATCATCCTGTTTAAAAGAGAAAGAAAAGCAAACACAATATTTCCTGAGAATAGGTGAGGATTAAATTTCTGGACACAAATTTGATTACAGTGGTAGGTATCAATCAGTTTCTTTTCACCTGACACCTTCAAATGTTATAATTTGATATTGTAAACCTGATCAGTTTTAATCAAGAAAGAAAATCAACATTTGATCAGCAGACTTGGAGCAGATGTAGGAGGGAACTAAGTGTATTTGTTTTACCATACCTCATAAAGTAGTTGGATGCATCAAATGTGTTCACATTGTATCTATATCATATGTGTTTTGTGTTAAATCTATATGTGTATTTAAGGACATATAAATCAGCAAAATGTTTAACCTTGTTAATCTAATTTAAAGCCCTGTGGAGTAAATTTCTCTATTCCTATACTCAGTGTGAAGTGTATATTTACAGTTCATATATATATATATATATACTGTGTACATATATATATATATATACAGAACAGTGTATATTTTCTGTGCAGTTTTGTATTTTGGCAGGCTTTATTTGTCTCAGATGAGTAGGAGCTTATGGGTATTGTGTGTGGTTATGTACGTAAAACAAATAGTTTTAGGTGAATAATAATGAATACATCTGAAGAATGTCACGGTTCACCTGAAAAAAAGCAGGGCTGAACATAAGTCATGCCCCTGCTGCTGACAGGCTTCATCCTTACTTTCTTTTCTTTCCTCCTTTGCTTTGCAAAGGAATGGGATTTGGATCTGTACAATTACATGACAGCACTTGTCCCATGCTGCCACTTTCAGGGGCATGAAGTTACTTTGCACCTCTACTTCCACTCTCAGGTACCCAGAATATCTCTGCAGTCCCTTCTAGGGCTATGCTTTGAACTGCTGACTCTGCATGATACGTTCACTCCCGCTCTTTTGTGTGCTTTTCGATATGGAAGGCTTGCTTCTCCACAGGTATTCTGCCAGTGTCATGAAACACATTACTGAAATGATGAAATTCTTTGTAAATATGATGTTGTAAACAGCTGGTATTAGAAGACTTTTAAAAGCCACTTTTAAGAGGGGAAGAAAAAAAAGCCATCTTAAAAAAAAGAGTTGAAAACATTAAAAAATATTAATGTTTGACTGTAAGGTTCTGCAAAATACTAGAACTGCCCCCCAATGCCTTTTTGCGCTTTTGCAGCATGGATGTAACTATGGTGACACTTTCTTTCTTAGTAATATTAGTCTACTGCTCCCTAAACTCTGAGCAGAATATTAAATCAGATCTGATTAAATCGGGTTCCCTTGATGGAGCAAAAGATTGCTTAAACCTTTCTAATTTGTGACCTATGATTGTGCTCAGTTAAATGTGGTATTAAGGTCAAGGTCTAACATAAAGTCACAGAGTACACCAGAAATTCATTACTACATTTTAATTCATGTAGTGACACATCTAAGAACATGCTTCTTTACCTTTGACCCTCAGTTGTAAAGGAAATCCATCTGTACTTACTAGGTTATGCAAACCCCTGGAGACTAGATTGCCAGGACTGCTAAGGATATAGAAGGTCACGATAAGGAGACATCTGTATAAATACTCTGTCATTAATATTCTCCTTCATAATGAATATCGGCAAAAAAAATAAGGATCACAATCAACAACGTCTCATGGCAACTTTCAGAGCAGAGGACACATTGCAGGGTATTTATAATGTCCATTCCACTTTGGTGTCTTGCTTAGTTAAAATTAAGTGGGCCAAATAAGGCACCTAAATTTCCTCTGCAGTTAACAGTGACAGGTACGGTCAAGTCAGTGATTCACCACCAGTTAGAGGCTGAGAAGACAGTACAAGTACTCTCTTTGTTCTGACAAACAATGTCTGACAGAAAGATGGAAAGGGCACTGAACAGCAAGAAAAATGCTGAAGGACAGAAGAAAGTATTAAATTATAGTAACAATTATAAAGTATTTTATGATAAGATGTCCTGTCCACCTAGGACAATTCTTTCTATATTCAACACATTTATTTGGCTCATTCTCCATATAAGTATTTTTAAAGGTAAAAAAAGGAGCGAGCTTATTGCTTTCTTTAGAGTAGCTACTCAGCTGGTACGAATATTATGTATTTGGTAGTATCTTATTATTTAGCACTGTCAACTGCCTGTCAATCTTCATATTTGCAAAAAAGAAAAAAGACCAGCTACCCCACTGTGCTGAATGTGACAGCATTGTAATGTCAGAGGACCAAGAGACAGGTGATGGTTTACGGTAGAAATAAATCTTTTATGAGAGCAAACTTGCGAGAATTGCATTCTTTTGTAGGGCATATATCTCTGCACAGCTATCACTGACAATATTCTCAAATGCATCAGTTTCATAAGGCAAGGCTTTTATTGTATTTAATCATGTATTGAGTCATTGGGGGGAAAAGGGAGAAGGTATATGCTCTTTATACATATATAATATGTAATATATATGTGTCTATATAGATATGTGCATGCCTTCATGCATTTGAAAAGAATTGGACTCATTTAATGATCCTGAAACTGATTCTGACATTTTACAGTACAATTCTGATTACTACACAACATGCAAGAGCACTTTGGTCTATTGCATTCTGAAACGAAACAAAATGCTTTCTGGAAAAAGACTTTAATTTGAATGGGAGAACTTAAACTGTGTTTTTTGACATATGGTGGGATGTTGCATTTTTAGGGTCCTTTTAATATATTGCCTGTGAGTAGGCTATGGAATCATTTCAAGTGTTTTTGCTGAACACGTATAAAAGAGTCCTATCCTTCCAGAAAGCCACGTCTTACAGCCAGGTAAAATCATTTGAAAGCTTTTATTATGAGCTTTTCCTGTAACAGTGGCCATCACATCCTGTACTCTGAAGATTTCATTGTCACAGTTATGTTATTCCAATCCTGTGATGATGATGCCATGACAAAAATAGCTGTTAATAATCAGACAAACCTCACAAATCTCAGATTTTCATTTATGGAAAAAGCCAGGATGTGTGTGAAAATTTCTGTTGCAAAAAGCCACAATATCTTAATGCACCTAGCAAACAGAGTTGCAATTCTAGTCTCCCCTCAGCTGTTTGTCTAACTACTGTGTAGCAGTTTTGTCATTCATTGGCTAGTCTGACTGCACATGAAGCTATGATTACAAATCCTACCCAGTTTTCTTGTTCTTAAAATAGAAATGACATAATTTAAAATGAATGCGCAAGCCACTCAGTTCCCCAAGTGCACAATCTTGATAAGAAAACAAAAATTCTTTTTTATGTCCTCCAAAGTTTTATGTAATTCTATGCTAACTTTTCCCTTTCTTCTTATCCTGATAATGTTTTTCCTCTTTCATATTGTAGTTGCTTATTTGACCAGTGCAATTGCTGCTTGTTATAGTTGGTTATGCCTTTACCACAGATCCATGACAAGGGTCAGCACACAGTCATGCAACCCAAAGAGCACACTAAGGGTGACAATGTCTTTTTGTACTAAGGTAATCTAATGACAGACAAATTGTTTAGCTTGATAGCTGCTATGTGATACAGTAGTGGATTTTGAGGTCCACAGGTTGAAGCCTAGACAAAGGGCTGTGAAGTGAAGAACATACATGTGTCATTAGTTTTACACTGGATTAAAAAAAAACAAAACTATTCTATCTGTTATGTGAAGATCTGTGCCAAACATCCTACTGAAATGCCTCGCACCTCTGGATAGCTGTGTAAAAGCAGTCATTAGACTGCTTCAATAGACCAAAAGACATGCCTGTCTTGCATGTGACACGTATTTTAATCTCATGGTATTAAATCGGAGTGTAGGTAAATAATATACTGACAAACAGACATATGGGAAGGATCCCAGTCTGGCCTTGTCACAGTAAAACTTAGTGTTCAGTTAATTCCATTTACCAGTCCTGGCAAGTGAAACATATTTTTTTATACACCCATTCCACACTAGTAAAATTGTTAATCTCTGTAGGCTTCAGCTCAGTTTTTTTTGTGAAGTGGCCTAGTTGTGTTTCCTGTCTGTTGCGTTTGATCTAAAATCTCAACTTTTGTCTTTTTGCACAAACACATGTTTTCAGACACCTCCTTCTGCCTCATTTTTTAATAACAGGTATGATTATTATAAAAAAAGTCGAAGGACCAGAAAGAGGGGCATTTCTCAACCCAAACAAATTTCCTCATTCATATTTTCTGCTGTTCTGTTTATTTCTATGCAGTTTTTCATGTTTTTGTTTTTGGTTTTTTTTTGTAAATCCTCTGAATCCCATCTGGCAAGCAGCGCAACGTGTCTCTTCCCAAAACTCCCACTCTAGGAATGCTGTGTGATGCCAAAGCACAGAATGTGTTAATGTGAAGGCCAGAGAGAACCTGCTCCCTTGTCAGTTCATCCCCTGCCAAGCCTTGCTCTCCATAGAAGTGAAATAGGCAGTGGACAAAAGTCAACAGACATAGCTCAGATCAGTAGACAAGGGTTTGAGGTTTATCCAAATAGTTCAGATGCTCATCCAAGTGACCAGCCATTTGAACAAATCCACAGCAGTGTTTATGAACATACTCCCACAGCTTGCTGTAAGTTTCGTAGGCTTCACAGCTTCCCACTTCCACAATTTCCCTTCCTCTCTTTGGGTAGAGCTACTGCCTACCTCTGTTTGTTCACCTGTGCATCCTGTGGTGCCCTCTGTCCCCACTGGGGAGAGGGTGGCCTCTCCCTGTGTGGTTCCGCTGTGCTTTGCCAGAAGCTGGGAGCTGGATTTCCGCTTCTGTTGGCACTGGAGCTTCTCCCTACATTTTTGCAAGCTGTGTGAACTTGAACAACTAGTATATTCCTCCAAAGCTGAGTGGTGTTATTTCCTGTTGGTTTATTTAGGCAAACCTGGGAATTTGCTATGAGATCCCATAAAGCGAATGGCTGAAGACCAGATCTCCTTTTTTTCTATGTCAATGACTTGGCTGTGTTAAGAGCAGCTTTTTTTTTTTTCCCCCAACACAAAGCCTTTCTAGTCTGTTGGACAGGCAGGAGCTTTGCCACTAGAGGAGGTTTAAATAAAATAA
This sequence comes from Neopelma chrysocephalum, assembly GCF_003984885.1. Taxonomy (NCBI): domain Eukaryota; kingdom Metazoa; phylum Chordata; class Aves; order Passeriformes; family Pipridae; genus Neopelma; species Neopelma chrysocephalum. The sequence goes on along the minus strand of NW_020925585.1, from coordinate 2,244,232 downwards.
TCTAAGACATATTAATGACTGTAAGATAAAGTCAGCATATCACTACATTTAAGTCCATGTAGTTATTTTTTTTCCCACATCGAAACTGAAGTCTCTCTAAATGGCCATTCTTCATTTGAGTTGCTTCAGACTGAGATACAGAAGTGGTCAAATAGGGAACACAGTTAAATTGATGTTTACTCACAGAGTTATTGGTAAAAATAATCTATATTACTCTCAGTATTTTAATAAGGAAAGAAAATTACTATGAATCTAACCACAGATAAGAATAGTTTTAAAGTAATTCTGTGCTTGTAATTGATTTCATAAATGTCTATATATTTATGTAGACATAAATTTTAGCAAAAAGTGATGCATGCACATCACTCTAATCCATTTTCCTTTCCAGAAATTAACCTAAAAATGGAACTAAGAACCAGAATCCAAAACCCTAAATGTAACTCTAGCTAATTGCATTTTCACAAGGAAAATGAAAGCCCAAACAATTTCACTAAAAAGTAGTAGGTTTTAATTTTCATTATTAGTTTTTTTTATTTCATAATATGAAAACAAATTGTGGAGAAGATTTTCAGCTGTACATTTCAGAGGGTCTGCGAAACTGTAAGGATAGGACAGAAGCATTTCACTTTGCAGTAAACATGTAGCAAAGATGTTATTCAAAGGCTGGGAAAGGGAAAGAAGACACTTACTGGAGAGTAATATATAATACAATCTCAAAAAGATTTGTACTGACTAAAAAAGGACTTACAAAACATACAGTGTTACTAAGAAATACAGGGGTTTTGGCTATAGATGTGTACAAAACTGTAAAAACTCTTGTAGAAAGTAATATTTACATATTTTTCTCCTTTCACTTCAGATTGTACTTTGAAAAGGCCATTTTACCCTGAGAGATGGTGGTGGAAATGTCTTTTTGATCTTTTCTTTGCCCTTTAGTTCTTCCCCACTCCATGCTCCTCAGATTCCCCTACTAGTTTGTTTCCTGTGTAAAAGGCTTTGTTCCATCCGCAGGGACTGTTTTCAGAAGTCAAGGAACACTGGAGAACAAGGGCAATCTGTCTGAATGACCTATCCTTTAATTGAGCCCCCTGCTCACACAAATTGGTACAGCTGTAGTGGCCCAAAAAGCAAGTCAATTCTAATCCTATTAGAACACTTTCCTTTAAATCTACAGAATATATTGGTGTGCAAATTAATACAAGCTTTAGGAGCTGAGATTTACCTACTAGAAAAATCTGTCAGGGATTATTCACTTTTTTTCTTCTAAAATAAACAACATGGACAAAAATCAATATAATCCACAGACTAAATGGAGAATCATGCCAGTTAATTGATCTGTAGTATATATGTGAAGTATAAAATTTTTATGAGGAATGGATGATGTGCAGGATATGTAAGCAGATGTGTTAGAAAAGTGAATAAATACTATGTTGGTTACAGACACATGTAAAAATAGAAGGGAAAAGGGTACCATGAAAAGGAAAAGAGTTAAGGGATTAAGTTATCTCTATGGCTTGCTCTTCCATGGGCTGTGCCTCTTCTTGAAATTCATCTGTCTTTACATTACTAGAAAAACCTGATGGAAGTGAAAGATTTCAGAGCAAAATATTTTGTTGAATGATTTGAAAAAGAAGATAGCTCAGGCTTACAAAGAGACCTGAGTGAGTGACGAATATGCTGAACAGAATGGATGTACAAGGGAATGACAGAGGGAGACAAGGTCAAGCAGCGCAAGTTGAGGGATCACCATTTTGAAGGCAAACTTTGGATATGTAAATTGAAAGTGGGGAGTGAAAAAGTTGATAAGAGGATTTGTAGGCTGGATAAGCATAGTCAGAAAGTTAATGAGACCATTACTGTCTTTTTTGGGGGGGAATACTAGGTCCATCCTTAGATTATAAAAAAGCTCAGAGTGAGAGAAAAAGATGATAATTTTTTTTAATATAATTTGTAAGAGATTATAGATTTAAGAGTATTCACATGGTCAGTGAAATAAAAAATGAAAATCAAAATGTGAACCAAGAGCACAGGATGAAAATAAAACACTAAATGAGAAATGTTTATTTTCAGATGTTTTGGAGAGCATAAGTTTGAGTTGAGGAGTCAGCATTCAAATGGAGGGTTACAGGCAAAGAGTGAAAGACGGCAACTATTAGGACAAAAGAGATAACATGAGCCTTTCTCACCTTCTGCAACTATTAATGTCATTACTGATTTTCCAAGGAATGGTCAAGAGAATGGCCACTGATTTATCATGGAAGAGGAAGACCACAGAGACAGCAGTGTTGGTTGGCCACTTGTTATCTTGGGGATTGAAATTAGTATGAATGGGATGGATGAAAGATGAAAATTAGAAGCTGTGAGTGGATTGGAGGACCTACAACATCCTCCATGTAGACCACTGAAGGGGACAGTACCATTATCATCTACTTAGTGAAAAGAAGACAAAACCAAATATGAAAGGTTTTGCACCCAATTAAAAAAAAGTCAACCATTCTGAAAGCCAAGATCTTGAAAAAGAAACAGCTTCTGGGGGTTTTGACCTTCTCTTCCTACTTTCTACAGCTATCTCTGAAAGAGGAAAATGGACTGTAACAGTTAAGCAGGTTGGACTGCCCACCTTTTCCATGTTTTTCTAAACTTTAAAGTTTGAACTTCCCAGAATATTTTTCTCCTTTCATACAGATTGCCTTTAGCAGATTTCAAATGCTTTAACTTAAATATTTAAGCTAAAAAGCATTTGCAGTAGTTCTCACTTGTCACAATGGGGTTTATATATTTTCACACAATCCAAACTGCCTATGTAGATGAAAGCCAAGAGTGAATATAGAGCACTGGAATAGAACTTCACACCTCATCTACTTTTAAAATGTTGTTTCCTTCACAGGAGTAGAAAGAAAAGTACTTTGCCACTTATCTCTCTAAAACCCACATGCTAAAGAATTAAACTATCTACAACACAAAGAAGAAAATACTTATTAAAATTCATATAAGGTGCACTAGCTACAAAAGAATCTTTAATGGCCAGCAATCAGTGGTCTCCTAGATGCTTGGCAGTTGCATCTTCAAGGATGTCAGATGTTAGAAACTTGATTCACGTCTTCATGAAACAAACATAGATTTTGTTTAAGTACTTTTACAGATATAATAGCAACGAATTCTTGATCAGGCATAAGAACTAAGTGAAAATCCTCATTTGTCATGTTTAAAATATTCAGGAAAATGAGAATTGGCCATGATTCTTCCTAGGGAGCATCAAACAGGCTCTCACCACACAAGATGGTCTTCGGGGAGGTTCTAGTTCTACCAACAGTCTATTTGGCCAGTCATTGGGGAGACTTCCTCTGTAATTGCTGTCATGGTTAAATTAAAATGGACAGGTTTTGTGTATTGAGCAAAGAATGAAAAATATTTGTCATGTAACTAATAAAATATTAAACAAAAGCTCCATATGAATCTTTGAATGAATGTTTTCAAAATGTTTATCAATTTCTCTTTAGAAGTGGTATATCAAAGAATTAGAAATAGCCATATATGTCTGCAGGGTGGGACACCACCATAAAAAATTGAAAATGAAGGGATTTGTCACATAATTTTTTTGATCTCTTGTAAAATTAACACACAAAGACTAAATTAAATACTACATTTAGAGAACAATTTCACTCTCCCTACTGAGGATAAAGTGGGAAGCCTTTTGGGGTCAATTTGTCGTTTACAGATTGTCTACTTTTGTAGCTATGCAGTTTTTCTCCATGCTATTCGAGTTGATGTTTCATTCCTAGAGTCTGTGGCTGAAATTTGATCTATTTAGGTATTGAAAAACAGAAGGAAGTAATTGAGACTGAGAAGGAGAAACAATGTATTGTGGCATATCCAGTTCCCAGAACTGTAAAGTTATCATCAGAAATCAAGAAAATCTAGCAACATCAATGTTATTAACATTAATGTTTGGTGTTGAATAAGTCCTGGCTACAGAATTTTCCTGTTAATGCTCTTAAGCTTTTCTTCTAGTATTCCTTATGATATTTTTGTCATGTATGCAAATGGTATCTTATATGGTGTAGAACATTTGTCTTGAATACCTTTTCTTCCACGCTGAATCATGACTACTTCTTGTTGGCTCACTTCTAAAGCATACATTTTATTTTTGATCATTTGATTTAAAGGTCATGAGAGTCTTCCCTCTTGTCAGCTTTTCATTGCATTTGCTTTGCTCTGTCATGAGGCTTGAGAGATTAGTCCTTGTCCTTTCGTTTCTGAGACAGCAGAATTTGCCAGAGTCTAATAAACATGCATCTCATGAAAACACCAGGAAGGGAGAGTTGGGTCAGCAGGGTAATCCCAGCTGCCAGCACATTTAACATACCACAGAGAAGTAAGAGTCAACAGCAGTGGGATGGGAAGAGCAAAACAGACCTTCAGCTGAGCTTTCCCATCTCTCATCTGTACCTTTAATATTATATCGGCGAGTTGCTTGCACTTAGATGTATTTCCTACAGCTGCCTACACCTGACCCTATGTCACTGATGATGTGATCTCAGCATTATTGTATCTCCTCTGAGAACTGTGGTATACTTTTGACTGACTAAAGTGCTTTAGGATCTAATGCTACCTGAAACTGGATAAGACTGGGTTCAAACAGCGCTGTGTATACATACCCCCTGTGAGGGAAGAATTGGAGGATTTCTGCTAATGTACATCTGGATATTTCCACACAGTTCCTGAAGACTTCATATGCAGAAAATACAATGCACTTTGTCCATTTAAAAATTCAACTGACAGACAGGCTCTTTTCAACTAAAGAATAATGAAACTAACTGGGAAGAGGGGCTGACAAAACAAGGGTTGTGCTGCCATCCAAGCAGCCTTGACAGGATGAAAAAAGGGGCTGACAAGAGCCTCATGAAGCTCAACAAGGCTAAGCACGAAGTCCTGCACCTGGAAAGGAGCAACCATAGGAACCAGCATATGTTGAGGGCCACGCAGTTGGAAAGCAGCTTTGGAAAAAATGGCCTGGTGGACACCAAGTTGAACATGGGCCAGCAGAGTGGCTGTGTTGCAAAGGTGAATGCAGCATCAGGAGGAGCATTGCCAGATAGTTGAGAGAGGTGATCCTGCCCCTCTGCTGAACCCTGGTGAGGTTACATCTGGAGTGCTGTGTCCAGTGCTAGGCTCCCGGTATAAGACCTACATACACACACTGGAGAGAGCTGACTGAAGAGCCATGAAGACAATGAAAGGACAGAAGCATCTCTCCTAGGAAGAAATGCTGGGAGTGCTGTGAATGTTCAACCTCGGAAAAGAAGGTTCAGGGTAATCTCATCAGTAATTCTGTGATTCTCCAACACTGTGATTTTGTGAGTGTGTATTTTCTGCATTTTTTCCAAAATGAATGAAAGATCTTAGTATAGTCATTGAAACTTTTATGAGCAGAATTAGTTTCCTGTCTTCTCCAGAAGAAATCGTATCGCTACAACTTTAGCACTAATCTTAACACAATAGATTGGAACACCCTGGAGCAGTAAGCTCACCTGTGAAAGGTTTAACTGTACTCACAACGATGTATTTTATCACCATTACATTGCACCAGTTCCACAAAATCTTTCACAGAACATTATAGTATATTTTTCTTGATCCATGGATACACAGGGACAACAAAGGAATGGACTTTCAATGACAAGTTTGCATCCCTACTACCTTACTAAGTCAATATTTCTATCATTCCCAAAATCTTTTCTCTCACTGTCTCTTCCTTTTTCTCACTTCAAATAAATTATATTCACATGGTTAGATATATTTTTGCTGCATTTACATAAGTAGAAGTAAAATATATTGTTGATTTTCTTACTATTATTATTTTGAATACCTTGTCATATGCAGTATCAGCTGAAGACAAATCACTGCTTCATCCTGGCTCAAATGTCAGAGGGGTTGGGTAACAGCAAGATTTTTTGTGGACTATCCTTCAAATATTTCAAACTGTGCAGAGCTAATAGACCTAATGAGAGATCTCCTGGGTCATTCACTTTTAGGATTCTGGTGCTTTGAACTCTTCATCCACACCGTACAGTGACTATAGATTACAATGCCATCTGTCAAATTACAGGAATAATCTGTTCTTCTTCCTCATTGAAATACAACAAAACTTTCAGGATTTTGTAAGAAAGGAGAAGGACCCATTAGGTATCCTTACTAGGCTTCTCCTCAGTAAGAGCATTTCTTTGTGATCCCCAAATTTGCAACTAACTAGATATCCAGTGCATTTCAGATTACTTCTCCTTTACAGGATGTGAGAATCACAGGTAATGAACTAATATGTATCCTAATGATTTCTTGTACATGAAGGAGAAGGATGCAAGAAATTACAAACTTTACTTTGCTCACTACTACCATTACTTCATCAGTAACAAAAGTAGAAGGAAAGATATTAGGACACAACCATTTGTATTCTCTCAGGGTAAGGCTCTGAGAGGTCAGACCTCTTTTTTTTTTTTTTTTTTTCTGGGAGACAAAGAGGTTTTCTTTTCCTTGTCTCATTATCCAAATATTATTCATACCTCAGGGTAGGAGGAACATTCATTCAAAGAGCTTTCATATTCTATTTACCTGACATATACCTTACATCATTCTGTGTGATCCTGTAGCTGAAGACTACTATAACATACACACTGGACAGCACTCTGGTGGTTGTGGATTCTTCCTTAGCATTGGCATTTCTTGACATGTGAGTAGTTTACAATGCAAATTTAACATTGCATGAATGCAGAATTTTTGCATTTATTCTCTTGAAATCTTTTATTTTTTTCTCCCTGGGGAAAAGGTGAGTACAAGAGAGGGAGAAAATCATAATTAGCTATGCATAAAACATATATAGACTTTGCAGCTTTTCAGTCTGCGGATTATGCCACTAGTTTCTTAATTTCATTTTCAAGGTAGGTATGAGGGCAGTCCATCGACTCAATTGCTTTTGATCAGCATTGCCAGAACAAAACAATCTAGAACTTTTTAACAAACAAACAAAAAAAAGACCAACAAAAAACCTCTTTCCTCTTCACTTTGTAACTTATTTGCTAAAATATCATCCATGTTAAAAGTACCTGCTTAACTAGCATTAGCTATTTGTTGCTAGATAGATTTGTGGTAATGCTGTTTCAGTTAAGCAATGGTTATTACTGTTCACTGTTGTTAGATTAAATTGGTATCTTGGGAGGCAGCATTTCCCATATAGCACGTTCAAATACAATATTTAAGGCCTTTCTTTCCACACATGCCTAATATACAAAGTATCACGCAACTGCCATTGCTTCTATAGAGGGCAACTGTCAACTGCCTCAAGGATTTAACAGAAAGGACAAATGTTTATTAACTGTGGGTTAATTGCAGCTCTTGCACCACCTGTTCCATAAACTTCATACAGTATCAGAGGATAAGTAGAACGTTCCATTGCGGAATATGTTGTGGAAAAATTCACAACAAATGGTCTAAAACTGTCTTGAAGGCACACAGAGAATAAAAGTAAGGGTCAATTCATATCTCAATGGGATGTGAACTCCCAATAGAGAGTAACGATTTCAAATGTCATGCCGGTGAGCAATCCTCCTGAATAACTGCTATGTTGATGAAGAAAGGATATGGTGCAGACAGCCTCTTTCAGACCACCCATCACTTCTGCTTTTCCTCTTCCTCTTCAGCCTCAGCCAATGCTGTACACACTAGGCTCATAGGAAGGAAGCAAAACACGGGCCAGGAGGAAAAACGTTCTCTCTGTACAGTTTGCTTTATTCTCTCAAGCACAAGGCAACAAATATCTATTTAATCCTTTACATGTTTGCAAAGCATTACATTCAGGAAGGCTTTCATAAATAATATCTCCCCAATGAGTAATTATAAATGGTATTACACAAATGTAAAGAGCTAAATCTGTTTTCCAAGGTTACAGAGATGGCATGTTTCTCTAACATGAGTGCTTTGCTCCAAATCTGATGGATATTTTATGTCGTATAGAGAAAACAGTAAGGATATGTGATTTCATACAACAGAGCCTAAAGACAAGACCTAGTTTTCATGTTGTCTGTTCATGTAACTTCAGAACAACTTCAGGAAAGAACTGGTGAAGGAGAGCCATGCACATCACATGTATTTTTGACCGAAGAATAATTCACCACAGTAGATCTTCAAACATTTTCAACTCTGTAGCAATAGCTTTTGTTCCCCTCATATTTTCTTATGCAAAGACTCCTCATTATTAAGTACTGTAATTCAGTTCCTTTGGAAAAGTTTTGGGTTTGGTTTCTCAGTTTTGGTTTGGTTTGGTTGTTTGTTTTTGTTTTGTGTTTGGGTTTTTTTTGTTGGTTGGGGGTTTTTTATTCAATCAAACTAATGCATTGGATTGTTATAAATCTCAAATACTTGAAAGGAATTTTTTTAAACTGTTCCAAAATGCTCTTTTTTGGGATGAGACCAAACCTGGAAAGTTGGAAATGAGTGATCTGTTTTTGAGTGTGTGAGTTTTACAGCCCTACAAGGGCTTTGCTGTGCATACGTGCCTATATTTCAAAGCACCGTATGTCTTATATAATGATTCACAGCAATATCATCATGCCAACAAATGGCATATTTTGTGTATTTGTGTTCATTAAGTGATAAGCGCAAGAGTGATTTAACTGTTGCTTCTAGCCTTGATTTTCTGCAGTACACACTGAAGAGGCAGACTGTCTGAGCTCAGTGCCCTGGTTGCCTATCTCTGCACATAAATACCAGTCAGCTTTGCTGTCTTTATCTTATAGCACTTTTCAATGAGTGCTAAAGAAGTGCTTCTAGGAACTGGGGAAAGCTGACAGATCCCCTGTGAGATTAAATGAACATACTTGCCAGAACAGAAAGGAAAATGAAAATTTGCTTGTTCAAGTCATGCATGCTTTGGCTTGCTGCTGTCAGAAGAGAGGTTCTGTAGGTATTAGAGTAGACAGTATGGGCTGTGTTTTAAGTAACCGCTTTTATATGCTTAGTAAATTGTAAGTACGGAGTAACCAGATTACCAGAGTAACCAGTTCTGATCTCTTTGTTTTTCAGGGCACTTAAACCACCAATACAAAACTTCTCTAAGCTCCAAGAATTCCAAGACCAAAATGAAATATGTTGACAATTTTGTAGTGAGTTGTGAAAGGTAGGTGACAATTCAAATTCTTATTCCCCATATATTGGAGTTTAGACCCATCATTTTCTTCCTTTAGGGTCTGGCTATGTCTTAAAGATGTATTCAGAGATATTCATTCCATTCTGGTGGTGTTTGCCAGTCCTACTGTTGACTTACTTGTCAAGGACTGGGATGCATAAAATAATAATAATACTAATAAAACATTGTGGATTGACATGAAAAACTCTCTTACAGGTGCAGTTCTATCACCTTTTTAAAAATCTGTCTGTAGAATCATTAAACGTGAATGTGTTGAAACAGACTTCACCTAAAGAAGGACTTCTCTTGTGCACACGTCTTTGTTTTCTGCTCGGACAATGGAAACAATTCTGCCTGAATTAATATCCATATGGCATCACTGTTTTAAACAAGCCTGAAACAAACAGACAAAAAAAGATTTTCTTTGCAGAAATACTTGATTAAACAGTATTGCTTGGAAGTTGTTACCCAGGATGCAGTAATAAGAATAGAGAACACTGAGATTGAGAGGAAACACCTATAAAGAATGCTTATGGTATTGCTGTAATATTTACCGTAAGTCTTTCTCTCTTTCTCCTTGCTTTTCAAATACATATTTGCTGAAGAGTACCTGGAGGAGATCGTCTTCTCTTGGCACTTTCGATTACTAATTAGACATAGTTTCCAACTAGAGTCTACCTTATTAAAATCATACTGATATTTCCAGCAACTTTTGCATGGTTCTAGGATGAAAAGAGTTCATTGAGACTATTATTTCTCATTCTCTAGCACAGGTATGATCTGTATCTTGTTGTGAACTGGAATCAGGCATAATCAGGTGTATGTTTAAAGCTGCAGATTGTCCCTATGTCCCAAGCAAGCTCAGGTAAAGCCATTAAATATGAAGCAGACCTCTTTTTTTAAAAGTAACTTGACATAAGCTAAACTATAGGAGTTCTTAAATAACCAAGAATGATTTTATGTACTGTAGCTGTTTGTTGATACAAGAGTCTGAGATTAGGCATATCAGAAGCGGGTTCTTGGTGAGACCATTCATTACATTTATGGTGTCAGGTGGGGGCATCATGGATGATTAGTAAGTATGATGTAGATGGGCAAAGGTTATGTGCAAGCAGTGACAAATCTGATCTGTTCTGCATGGTCATGGAACACAAAAAAATACATTTAAATTCCTCCATTTGCCTTTGTAGAGTAGAGACCAAATGTTTCTCTGTACAGGGAGGTGGAGTGAGCAAATCACTGTGCAAGGAGGCAGCTAATTGCTGAACTTGATTGCAACTGCTAATCAGAGTCACAGGGAAAAAAAAGTGTTGGGAATTAATTAGGCAAGGACCTTCAGAACAGCAGCAGGAAGCCTCCAAGTGACCTTTATTTACAGTCAGTTAAACAGAAGTGTGACTAAAAATGCCAAGGAGAAAATCAGATTATTAATATTGATTGCTTAAAGAAAATGAATAATTTAGGAGCAGTTAGAATAAATATGCAGTGACAGAGATGAAAGATCACAATGTACTGCCTTTCCAAGATTCATCTATCATGAAGCAGTGCCCCTTCACACAGAAATGGAGAATTTCCAGCATCACAAAACATAATTAGTTTCATGACCCAGCATGATTGCTGTATTCCTGCTACAAGAAGCACTTTTTTTTATTATTATTATTTTCCCAGGGCAGCAAAATGTGGAAGGAGACATATGTCTGCTGAACAGAAGCTTTGCTCTTGGAACTTTCCACAGAGATCAAATTCAAGTGCTGTGGGATTAACTTTGAGTTCTTTGTTGACAAAATCAGCAGAAATGTAGTATGTCATTTTTCAGACATTCTATTAGAGTGACCAACTTAAGCAAAGCTTAAAAACATCTTAGTCCTAAATTCCTCTCGTGTTGTTTACACTCTGTTTGTTTTTCCAGTGGTTTTAAGACTGATTATTTTTAATCTACTCTCCATTTTGCCTAATTTTAGTCTTGTATCCTAATAAATTGGCATAATGGATTTCAGCACTGGATGAATAGACATTTTGTTTATTTTTGGTGGAGGGTTGTGCAGTGATTTTTTTTAATTTAAAAATTTGAATAATAATAACGTCATAAAATATAATCATAAAGCTAAAATGTTATTATAGTACGGAAAGTATAAAACAGCAACAAAATAATTGTATGTATATTTACCTAATGAGTCCCATTTTTGATAACCTTATCTTTATCTTTTGTCCTATTTTGTTTATGTCAGCTATTTCTCTCATCTTGACCCTTTTTTTTTTTTTCAAAGGAAGGGCAACAAAGATATATTTCATCAGGACAAGCAGACCACACTAATCTAAGACAAAATTGTTTCCCATCACTTTGCTGCTGCTCTGTCCAGTGATCGTCAAAACTGAAATTGTGCAGAAAAATGGTTGTGAAAATTTTCTTTTTTCTCTGAGTTAAAAAAGAGTTCTACAGCCAAACTTTTCAAAAGATGATGCTTAGATTAATTGGACCATATGAAGGCTGTATTTCCACCTTTACTGTTCATGGTCTCTAAAGTGATTGCACAATGACTGTCAGGGTGCCTTTTGACTACGCAAGGCCTGTATGTTGGCTGTATTTTGCTGTATTATGTTCACGTAAATGAGCATAAGGGTCTGATGACAACATCTATCTGAGGATTATGGCTCAAATTTTCATGATAATATGTACCCTCACGCACAGGCAATACATACCTGGCACAGACAAAACAGATTAGCACATGTTGTATGTTCACATGTACGCAATGAACATAGATCCATGGAACAAAATTGTACTTCAGGAAACACTTTGGCTAAATCACAGGGAAAAGTTAGCATTTAAAGCACAGTCCTGTTCCTTCCCCATGACAGTTGCCTGTCAAAGGTTGCCAAACACGAATGAACAATGCAATCTGTGCAGAAGCAGAATCTGTGCTGGTTATTTATAAGCTCAGCAGTCCTGAGTAAGTAGTGCTTTGCTTATGCAGAGTTGGCTTGCTAAATATGGAAGGTGTACCATGCAGTAAGGCAAGTAGGAGTACACTGAAATCTGTGGTATACCATAAATATTTTAGTTTTCATTTTCCCTACTGCTACAGAAATAATGGCTTATAGATGAAACAGTGAGTTTGTGGCTCATATAATTGTTTTCATTTCAGATGACTTTTACTATTTGCATTCAAGTTACTGTTGTGAGTCTCCAAAAATTACAGAAACTGCTTAATTTTTTTCCTTTGGATATGCCTCAGTGAAAATGAGCGATGATACCAGCAGATTAATAATGTTGTTATTAAATAGCAATGAACAAGGAAGTCATGGTTTCAGTATGAATATAAAATACAAGACCTTACCCATGTGAGCTAGGCCCATTGATTTCAATGAAACTATTCAGATGAACAACTACTCACATATTGAACATTAGTATGATGACAGACTGTATCATGCTACATTCATAGCATGGTGAAGGAATGAAATGCTGAAACTCCGCTGGCCTATGTAGCTTTAATTAAGCTTCTTAGCATGGAGGATACTCTTCATTACCAAACCAGTGTCTTTCTTTATTTTCCTATGGACTACAGAAACATTCACAACAGGTGATGAACACAAAGGATAGCTTATGCATAAAAAACATTAAATCTGGCATTGAGAACTTGTCTTTGCAAATGAAATAGGACTCTTTTCAATGCAAACTTTTTTATTAATTTTAGAGTAAAATTTTAGCTTGTAAGACAAAGTCAATTTTTGTTAATACATGAACTTTAGCTTATAAAGTGAATTACATCCTCATCTTAAAAACAGAATATATCTGACAAATGGATGCTATTGTAAAACTAGTTGCTTTAAGACATGCATAGCCTGACTTACATCCACCAGATTTATGCCATCTTTGTGAGCCTCCTAATTTCTTGATCTCTGTCAAGAGAAAAACGTGTACAGAACAATGAGAGCAGATTAGAGGAGTTTCACTTTTATGTTAAACATGCAAAGATGCTTGGTGACCTCTCGTTCTTTCAAAACCATCTCATTATAAAAACCCCTATGAAGTGGGGGGAAAAAAAAAGAAGAAAAAAAAAGGCAAAATGACAGCTCCAGCTCAGGAGTAGTGCAGGACTGGGATAGCAGGCATCCCGCTGCCCTGGAGCGAGTGGTGTTGGCAGTGTGGTGTGGGAAACCACACAATACCCTCGCCTAGGCGATATGATACCTGGCTTCTTTTCAGTCAGTGCTGGTCATCTCTCGCTTTAATGAACGCTGTAATTATACTGGTTACCACTTAAAAGTTAGCGTTGCTGTCACCGAGCAGTGCCTGAAGCACCGGAGCTCTGCAGGAAACAACTGCAGTAACTGTGTGGCACCTGTTGACAAATGCTGGCTTTTAAGTGGTGCCTGCTGTAAGGAAGCCCTCAAAACTTTCTCTACCTATACAAGTAGGAAGAAAACTGTTTGTTTTTTCACATACCTTTCCATACCTGAGAGAAGTACAGGAACTTCTTTGGAATTGCAGCTTGTGAAAGGTCCTTGTTCCTGAATAAGACATCACTATTCAGAGGATATTCCCTACCTCTTCTCTGATAACTAATTCTAGTATATTTTAAATTAATGTTTCAATTTATTTTTTATATATATAACTGCTATTCAAAGAAAATTATAAGAAGACACAGAGATTTAATAAAGTATAAACTAAGAAGCTTAATCACATTAGATATCAAAGTAACACCATTCTTTTATTGAGGTGTGTTAAAATGATTACAGCAGTTGACAAATGGGTTAGTGGTGTTTTATAGATTATGTGAGCACTGAATGAGCTGCTATTTGCTCTCGCATGTGCCAAGACACTTCACCTTCCTTCCCAATAGAGGTTGTTCTGATTTTCATTGTGCCACACAGTTATTTCAAGTTATTTAGCGTCACTTGTTACAATGAAATGCATATTAAGAAGAAAAACATAAGGGCTCAACAATGCAAATATACTTTTCTTAGGTGCAATAAAATGAGCTCTTTTAATAGGCCAAAGTGTTGCACTCAGTAGTGGAGGGGCAGAAGTAGACACTAGCTGAAGCAAGTGGGAAGGGGAGGAGGCACAGAGGGGCCTCTACCTCCTTCCGCCTTCTTCTTCTGTGCCTGCCATCACCCAAATGCTGTCACAGCACTCTGACTACCACAATTAGAGGGAAGGAAAACAGAAAAAAAGGAGGGAGTGAGAGGGGTGGGCTAAAAATTAAGAATTTATCCATGGAAGGAATGTTGTTTATTCCAAAAATATTTTCTCTCTACTGCTGTACATCCCTCACTATTCAGCTAATCAGTTTGTGAAAGGAATTAAGCAAATGCCAAAATCCTATGATATTTGAAACATGTGTTTTGAAACATGTGTTTTCTGAAACTAGAATAACAATAATGGAGCTTGGGGAATGTCAGCATGATTCATAAAGTAGTCTTACTCTAATATGGCGGAAGGCTGTCAGACCAGCCATCTCTCTGCAAAGTTAAATTTTCATTTAAATTAACCTTGGAAGAAGCACTTATCACTGCATATATAAAAGAAACTGGCAAATATGGGAAGTGATTCAGACATCCTGGTATGTGAGCATGCTAACAATTGAGCAAAAACATTGATTATTTCAATGGAATTACTCTCCAGAATAATAATACAAATCCGAGTAGTATTTCAAAAATCCTATCATGTTTAGAATAATGGCCTAATCCTGCATAATGCTGGGAATCCTTCAGACTCACTGAAATTTGTGCTATTACACAACATGTAGGCGACCATAGTCTTTGTGAGCCAGATAAATGACAGAGAAGCAGAACAGTACATGCTCCAGTCTGTACATAACAGGCAGCCATATCCTAGCAGACAATTTAATCTCATCCATTTTCTGAAACCAGCCTGTATTACTGCAACACTCACTGATGTCTCACTGTAATAAAGTGTCGTCCTTAAAATGGTACAAATTTCTGTTTTATCCCTTTGTTTGTACACAGATTAAAGCATGATCCCCATTGAATGCAACCTATAATTGAATCAAGTATTCTGTCACTGTCATGGAGAGCAGGATTGGCACCTGAGTGGTTTATGAGCATAAGCAGCACAATCTGAAGATTAAACATCGTATTTGATCTTCAGATTCTGACTGTGAATTTTCTGTTGGTAACATATAGAAAGAAAAATCATACAAAGAATCATGAATAGAAGAACTGGAGAGGAAAACCAGTTAGCTGGGGATCAAAGACATTTACCTTCATTTGGTGTGACACTTTGATGCAAATCAGATAGTTAAAATAGTGAAAGATCTTTACTGGTCAATTTTTTTTCATATATATATATTAAAAAAAATATTAAAAATATTGGAGGGCAGATCGTTGGATCTAAGTGGGTGAAGTAAACCTCTTTATTAGTCCTTTAAGCTTCTGAAGTCTCAGCACAATTTTGAATAAGGAAAAATTTGTTTTTCCTGCTCTTTACATGCAAGTCACAGTTTTCTTACTAGGTTCCAAAGTACCCGTGGCCTCAAAGCGCTATTGCACAGCTGCTGCTACATATGTTGCTGCTGAAAGCTAAAACTTGCTGAAATAATCATTCCCAATGTTTGAAGAGGATGTGTTTTAGTCACTGCTTCATCATATTTCTTCAGAGAGCATGAAGTCACAGCACAAAACAGCAGCAACATCAAAAATGCAGGGTTGATATGGGTTTTTGTTGTCCCCCTCCCATCCCCACTCTGGTCTCTGCAATGTGAAAGGCTACAAAAAAGTACTTGCATCATAAACCTTTATTTTGGGGTAAATGATAGGATTGATGTTTATACATAATTGTCCATGCTGGATATCAGAGTTGTAAATTTTTAATTTGTACATGAAAAGGGACAATACAGGGAGCACAGTGTAAAATGTTGAAAGAGAAAACAAAGGAAGAAGCACTTTTACAATATTCCACTGTCACAGGATAAGAGATGCATAAAATATAAGCTAGCAGGATCAATCATACATACAGGTAAGATCAAACAAGCCATATAGTAATCCTGAGAGACAGATGTCCTTCCCAATTCTTTCAGTCCATCAAGATAAATAGCTGCAGTTTCGTTACTCGACTGATGCAAATCAATAAAACTCCATTGAAATCTGCAGCAGTGTTGAGATTTTTTTTCTCCATGAATCTACTTCTCAAGTTTGGCCCATTATAAAGTATGCAATGAAAGAGTAGCTCAATATGTTCTAAATTTTTTTCTATGCTCCTTTTTCTCCCCTCAGCTTCAATACTGGCAATTGTGACAGACAGTGAGAAAGGCTCAGAGAAAGAACTGGAGCAAGGAAAATATTCCTGTTCCAAACAAAAAAAGAAGAGCCAAATGACACTTAAAAAAATTGGAGGAGGTGGGGTGAAAATTTTTTTTCTAATGGATCTGAGCCCTTAATGTGCCACCAAGCTAAGAATGATACAAAAATGTTCAGGGTCATTTGTCTGAACCTCACCAGAAGTGGGAAATGCTTGGCTATTTTTGCAAATCAAACTCTTCTGATTTGATGACTGACCATGGCCTTCAGAAAGTAACTTTAGTCAGTGAGGTTGGAAAATTCTCAGCAGTGTGTGGTGGATCTAAACTTGTGGTGTTTTATCAGCCACTTGTCTCTTCGAATTAAAGCTGGAAGGTGCAATATATACCTGCGCAAAGCCCATGCAAAGCCTGTGCAACAAGGACTGAAGACATGGGGTTTGTGTGGTGCTGAGGCTGCATGATGCTCCACTGCACAGAGATGAATTTAATCTGAGGAGAAAAGGGCTACACACTTTATAGCCAGTCTAGTCACAACATGCTATTGAGGAGGACAATAATATGGACAGCATCTGGTGGAAGGAGGAACACAATTACTTCTCTTTTTTTCACTTTCAAAGACAGCAGCTCTAATTCTCTTCTGACATAATTTTAATTTCTGATGCTGCAACTTTACAGTTTTGAGTGAGGCAAACCCAAGGCAAGATAAATGGACTGAGCTGTAATTCATCTCAGTGTGAACACTTAATTTTTTTTGAATATGTAATTGCAGCCTCAAGGATGGTGAAATCAAATTGGAGTACGGAGCCACATCCAAAAACAGTGCCTCTTTTTACACCACTAGAATCTCTACAGCAGAAAGGCTTTTCCACACAGGCTAATGCAGAGCACAGAAACCTGCTCTGTGCATTTGAACTGAGCTGGGAAAATGAGCTAACAAATGTTGTTCATGAATATTCATACACATTTTCAAAGGAAGGAATTTATCCATGTTGACATCTCATTTATGTTTGCATTCTGCCGAAGTGTAATCGTGAACAATCCAGTATGCACACAATTTAAAGTAAATTTTAAATTAAACCAATGGCAGCTATTACAATTTTAATTCTTTCATTGAAACTATGTGCATACCACCTTTCCAGACGTATTTAAATATAAAGAATAATGCCATGAAGATTCTGCCCAGGGTGTCTTACTGGGACTTCTGACACCTGCAAAATGGTCTGCTGATCTCATGAGAACATTGCTTCCTCTACTAGACATTTAGAAAGAGCAAGAATTTTGGCTTACTTGAAGACATATTTCCACATTTATCTATAACTGTGCTATACACACGAGATACCAGAGAGATTTAGCTCCCTGAATGTCAGAAATAGTCCAGTTAAATTCTAGGTTAGAGATCAGCATAAATGGCTTTATTTTATGTGGATTAATAAGTGCACATCTGTTGAAAACTGTGAGTTTGTGCACAGTTGGCTTGCTTGTCTTCATACAAACTTCCCCTGAAGATTTCCAGAAATGGAAAGAACCCTGGCCTGTGCAAGGAACTCAGATCTGATATCGTACCTAAATGTAGTGGAACTATCTAATAGCATATAATCTTTCAGTCTTTTCCTCCCCAAACAACTCCTACAGTTCTGAGAATTTTTAGGAAAACCATAAACATGGCTTCATTATAAAATCAGCCTCTACCAAGAACAGACTGACAAAAGAGTATCAATGTGAATGTGACTATCTACAAGTTGAACACAGTCTCTGCAAACATTTATTTGCCATGAGCTTTACTTTAAATCCATACACTCAGGACCACATAATGTGGCTACTATTTAAAGACACTTCTATGTCCCGCAACTGGAATATGCACTGCAGTTCATTCTTGCTGTCTGTCAAAGAAATGCTTTCAATTTTTCATAACAAGCTGTAAGTGTCTGCAAGTTTAAAAAAAAAAAAAGAGACTGAGAAAGAAGTTATCTCAAGAAGCAAACTCTAATATAGTCCAAGGTTAGTGCTGTATAATTAATGGCATTACCAAATGGAGCTGAAAGTGTAGAGTCTGCAAAAGGCTAATAACAAGGATTAGATATGCACTCTCTTTTTTCATTCATGTTCTTACAGTTTCTTGTGAGCCTAATTGAAGTCAGGAGGGTTTTTCCACATGACATTTTCAAATTCAGCTCTGATCAGTGGCAAACAGTGCATGTGCCCTATGGAAAAACCTCTTACCATGTATTGCTAGGGAAAAAAAATCTTTTTTTGATTAAAATTGCAGTCGGATATGTTACATTAGAAAACTGGGAAAAGTGTTCTCAGATGGGAGGACTGGCACAGTGACTGTATGCATTTTTTCTCTCTAGGATTACATTCACTAACATTTTATTAATGGAAAGAGACACATATTGCCAAAAAACTGTTAAAGATATCAAGTGTACTTCAAAGTCTGTGAAAAAATGGAACATAGACAAATGCTGGAAAACACTTCTAAGTGAATCTTTCTGGTATTAGATTTTTCTGTGACAACAAAATACACTTTAGCAAATAGGTCAGAGTACAGCTGTGAAAGGTAAGCGGCCTGATGCAACAGAGGTTATGGTTTTAAACACTATTGGAATGATTTTGGATTAATCACCCTCCTGCTTGTGGTAAGCCTTATTTATAGAACATGCTTAAAAAACAGAAGCATACTGAGTATTTCTAATCTCCTACTAACCTTCTACAGCAAACAGCAAAGCATTAGCTCTGTGTGCATTTCTGAATCCAGTTTTTAATTATAACTTTCCCATGTTTACATGAACTTTGGTTTGCTTTTCAAAAACCTCACAAACAATTCCTGCAGCTGACTTGTGTGTAGTGGTGAATTTCTCCATAAAGTGAGTATTGATGAGCTGAAAAGTTCAGTGAACAGGAAAATTCTGCTGCTTTTATTGCCAGTGTGACAGGTTACTTTATTACCATGCCTTTCACAGCAATTTAACAGTTACCCTGGTAACAGATTCAGTGAGGTAATGGGATCAGAGGCATTAGAGGAGAGGAAAGGCTAGCGACAAGAGAAAACCATCTGCTGGCTTATGTTCTCGGGGCTGTTTGCTCACTGCGAGCTCCTGACAATCATTGTACTTGGATGTAAATGAGGCAGGTTAAACCACAGGCCTGCCCTATTTAGCCGTACTCTGGTGATTTGTCTTTCTAATTCTATTGAAATAATAATCAGGATTTGTTTCTGATTAATTAACTAACCTTTTGGTAAAAAGATTAGATAACGAAATTGCTGCCTATTCAGAGATAATGAGATTTTTATTACTCTGTCAAAGGGAAAAAAAAAAGTACATTTATGTGTCACCAGTCACCACGTCAAGGGAGAAAAATAAAGATTTAAATCTTTATGTCAGAAATTTATTTCCTCCACAGATTAAATGCATACTGTATTCCATGGGTGCACATAATCTTGTTTAAAACTTTTCAGAAGAGCTTTTAAAACACCATATAAAATACTAAACACACTTAAATCATTATGCATTTGTCATTAATTTGTTTCAAAAAATGTTTCTTATGGCAAAGAAACACTTGATGATTCAGAAATCCACCTGTACTATGTGGGTGTAAGTGCAAAACTGTGAAGAAAGCAGTTAAATTTCAGTATGAGCGCTTTAGAGTGACATATGTAAATACACTACTATTATATCTTGCCTGATACAGCAGTTACAGTAGAAAATTACTTTATATGTGGAAGATTTACCAGAGTGTTTGAAATGCCATACAGGACACTGGAAACTCTTATAACTAAATAACAAATACTAACTAATCATGGCATCTAGACTGTCCTCATGAAAGACTCCTTGAGAAGACACAGCTTCATCCTTTGGCGAGCAACCCAGACCTGCAGGAGGTTGCCTTTCAGATTCCAGGTGCCTGAACTACAGCCCAAGTGGTTCCTGCCCACCAGCACCTTACACCTCACCATGGTTGTCCCTGGCAACAGGACAGGAGACATAAACACCTAAAAACTTGCTCCTGGGACCACAAAGCCAGTACAGAAGCATTAACCATGCCAGTACTGTAATATTAACCGTGCACTGATGGCATAGCTGTGGAGCATCGGCCATATCTTGCATCTAGCAGTACAGTGGTGTAAAGACAAACTCTTGGTGATAGAATTTTAATGAAAATGTAATGAATGGACAGCATTTTGTGTGCCATGTAGGGTCCTGCGGCTTACTCATTGCAAGAAGAGCTCTATACTCTACTGACTGTCAAGTCAGTAATAGTGATCCGCTAATTAATAGATCTCTACAAACAATTGTGAAGACAACATTTTCTGTCACACATAAAAAGCAAGAGGTAATATAGGACACAGCAGAGGATTTTGTTGCAGTGGAGTTAATGAATGCACTCTCAGATTTGAGGTGACACTTACATTGGTGGCTTTTGGTGTGCTTCATTACTTTTACTTTTACATGTTAACATGAAAGACTCTCGTATGCTGAAAGTTCCTACTTTTCCCCAGCGGCGTATATAGCTGAAAGCCAGCCAGAACAGCGACCCAGTTAGAGAAAATGTCTTTGGTAAAGAGATCTGATGCTGAGTATGTTACTCCCCTGTTCCCCTAGGGGAACCTTGTAGTTTCCAGTTGGTGATTAACCAGCATGGCCAGCCGTCCTCCCTTTCTGCTGGGGCTTTCCGATGTTACAGCCATGACAAAGGATGCAGACAAGAAAGCTTTCTTTCCTCTACCAACAGAAAATTGTATCCCTTCCCCCACTCCCCAAAAATTCTTACTGCAGATTTTTGACCCCTGATAGCCAAAATCCCTAGAAAGGCAAGCAATCCTTTTTGAATGAATACCAGTTGTATAGCTTTTGCTCTCCCTTTTTTCCCCCTTCACCCATGTAAAATTCAGATTTAATGTTAGTAATTATTATTAAAATTAGAAAAATATTATCAGAGAATCTCAGCTAAGGAGAATAACTATAGTTTTCCTTTTTCCAGACAATGACATCTGCAGCTCTACATTTTCATGAAATGTCTATACTTAACAAAAACATTACTTCATTTTCATGGTATTTCTTTTGTGCCTAGGAGCAACCCTGTAATTGTTCACTTCAATTACAACATTACTATTTTAAACTGAAACCCATTTTATCTGCATGCCAGCTTTTTATTTGTTTTACCAACTATATCTATTTCCATTACTGCAAGGCTGATGGTTTGTCTCAAGAGGAAATCAAATCCATTAATTCAGAAATTTCAAGCACGACTGCCTCTACCATAAGCAGCATTTCTTATGCTAATAGCAACTGTGCTGAGACTGAAAAGAACTGACACAGTTCTGTTTTTTATCATAACTTAAGCATTTATGTAAAAAGGCAAATCCAATAGTACTAGGAAACTATAAGTGTTATTATATATAATTCACTTTACTGAGAACTGCATACAGCCTGGTTTGTGCAACTGTGGCTTAAATCATGTTGTTTGTGGTTTTAACTCACTTGACATTTGGAGTCTGCTTTTGATCTTGGTTACCTCAATGAAAATCTGCCATTGTTCATCTGGCAACAATAAAATTATTTCGGATTTACCACAGGCGAATGGAGATCAGGATATGTTCATCTTGCTTATTGTATTTCATCTCACAAGCACAATATACTAAACTAGCTTTGGACAGTGTGTGTTTACAGAAAATGTATTATAGAAGTAAGACATATTTTTCTTCAGCCACAAAAATAGCTATTTTAAAGCTAATTTAGGTATCTCCGGGAAACAGTATCCTCCAAGTAGCATACAGAAATAAATGCATCCCCCACTTCTCAGTGCCTCCTCATATAATGCACTTAGTCCTGTTGTATCACATGGGCTGTGATCAATTAGATAGCTTAACAAGATAAACTCTGACTTTGACCCAGAAAAAACAAACCAGATTGCTGCTGAATTCTACGTAAGCTTTTCCAGCTTTGTGACCTGTTTATGTCAATGAAAAATGCAAGAGATCCTTATCGTGAGGGCCAAATTGGTTTCTGAGGGTTTGGGGGTTTTTTTAATACATCTGTGTGTACAGACAGCATGTACAAGAAAACAGGCTACCATTCTTGCCCTTCATTTTTGCAGCAAAACCCTTTAGTGCTGTAAATCAGATCTCATTGGGAGATCTTATACACTGGCCGCCGATAAGCTGTTGAGAAGTAGACAGGGCTTTTAGGAATTGCTGAACCATGAAGCTGACCTGCTTAGTGTTTTGTTGTAGGCGATTAAATCCAGGATTGGTGTTTTAAGATGATTCTGCTTTCTTCTTCCCTTGGCCTGGTTAAGGAACTCTACCCCCCTCTCATTATTTAGCTGATTAAAATAAAAACTAAAATGAGAAGCCTGATGTTTGAAAATCCTTCCTTCACCCATCAGATTAATGACAGTGACGTGCTAACGTAGTTTATGGCCTTGGCAATTGGACAGTAATTTTGCAACTAAGAAAAGATTTACTAACTGTACACACACTCTGCTTTGGTGGCAATGGAATAACATTCTTTTCTCCAAAAACAAGCTCTATGTCTTTTGTAAACATGTTATCTCATTGTCTCATTGTAAATGGAACCCAGTTGGATAATACTACTTCTTCCCACTAGCATATTGACAATTATGCACCAAAAGACCCAGAAAAGAGATAGTATTTCAGCTGGAGTCCTTTCATTTTCAGATGTTTTCAAGTGTTGTAAATATGTTTTGCACCGTACCTGTTACTGTTTAGTTAGAAACATTCTGGTTCTTTGAACATCCCTTTCATAGTGAGAGAAATTAAAGGTATCCTTTCATTTTTTTGTGTGTTTGACAGGTGTTAACAAGAGCAGAATTTGAGAAAACCCAACCAAATACAGCTCTATGGCTGTTGCTACTAAATAAAGCAAAAGCCACCTGGTGACTAAGTTCACTGGGGCTTCATTTCTTTGTGTGATTGAAAGAAAGAGAACGAGAGAAAAAGGTTCACATACAAATGGAAGTAAATCTCATTGAATTACACTCGGGAGACAAAATCATAACGTATATGTTGTGTGTATACATATATATATATGTGCAAGTAGACCTGTCCCCTGATTCTGCTCAGTGTGAACATTATAGTATTCAAATTCAGGAAGGGAAAGAAAATTATTTATAAACAGAGGTCACTCTGTGCTACAAAATGCATCTCCACAGCAATTTTTTTGAAGTCAGGTATATTTGTATAACACATATATTTTTATCCCCATTTTATCTGGACCTCTAATGTAGGCTTAATTGCCACTGAGGCTGTTTTCGTATAATCACTCTGTTTATTTTGGGATTTTTACAGTGGCTTAAAATATTTGAGCTTTTATTGTAATGGTCTTATTTAATGAAGATGTCGGGTTTTAGTTTTCTCATAGTCAAAAAGGAAAGGTGAGAGAAGTAAAAGCATCACAAAACAATAGGGGCCATCATATTAGAATGAAAAAGGAATTAATTTGTATACCATATATGCAAGTACTTATGCTTCTCAGGAATGAAATTTAATTACTGTGCAACCATTTCCCCTGTCTGTTAATCTATTGTTCTTCTTGCAATTGCTCATTTATTACTTTTACTTCAGACAAAGGATCAAATTGAAAATTCAGCTCCAGTATCCTGGTCACATCAGAGGTTTAGCATTGGTTCTCTTTATAATTTCAACAGCTGCACAAGAGACAGCTAATATTTCCCATATTCGAGGTCAGTAAAGTTTTTTTTCTTCTTGTAGGCTCGCGTTTTACTCTAAGCCTTTTGTGTGTATTTAAATTTGCAATGATGAGCAGGCTTTTAGGGCAGTCAGATCACAATCTTAGAGGTTTGTTGTTTGGGATTTTTATACAGCATTCCCACCACTGCTTCTCAATTTGCTTCTGTGTCCTATCTGCAAAATAAAAAAATCGTAACACTATTAGAAAATAACATTATGTCCTGCTGTGGGACTACATCCACTCTGCCTGTGAAAAGGAACATGGCAGTTTATTACTGAGAAATCATGTGAGGTGACTGCAGAGAAATCTAGATTATTTCCACAGTAATTACTGATTTCTAGTACCATAGTTATAAATATTTGTGAAAATACTGCATAAACTACATGCCTTTAGAATAGCAACAGTTTCTTCAAATTATTCTTTCCAGTTTAGACACTGTATTCCTCCATTAATCACCTGTCTTCTGATCAACACTTGCTATTTCAGAAATCACCTGTTTAATTAGAAATGCATTTTTAGGTGTATTTTTTTTAATATAATTTAAATCAGAAACAAGAATAATGAGACTTCTTGACACTTTTTCAGACATTTTCTGCAAAAGAGAGAGCTATTTTGCACTCAAGGATTCCCTTAAAGTGTCCCACACTCTATATGTTTTTCAGCTCATGATTTTAGTCATTAAAAGAATGACATTCTGTACTGGTCATCCAATTATTGAAAAAAAGAGAGAAATATTTCTCAGAGGAGACTTATTCCCTGTGCTTTTCCTCTTTGGTATGGAGCAAGGTTAACTAACCTGCAGTAGACAGCTAAATTCTATTTGTGAATTAATCCCACTCTCTGTGTTATCCAGGATGTGTGAGCTGTGTGACTCAAACAGCTTTCGGGGTCTAAGTGTAATCATTAGCTTAGGATGACCTGACTTATTGCTTTTATGATGCTAGTATCCTAATTTAAATTGTTTATTTCCCCTTACTCTAGCCTTCAGAACTCATAAAAAAAATGTTCTGGTCTAACTACGACTTCTGATAAGTAGTGCATGAGGATATCAGTTTGCTCAGTTGGTCAGCAATGGCCAGTCATCTGTAAAGCTATTTGCATGATATCTGAGAGGTCTGTTCTCAGATCAGTGCACAAACAGAATTCCCATTAACAGTAATAGAAGTTATGGACAGGTATGAAAGTAAAGAAACTCTCTAATTAGAAGTAATGAAACACGCAATTCTGAGAGACAGTGGCACCCATATTTGCTTTGATATAAAATGAACACATGAACTAAAAATTAAACTGATAAAATCAAGTAAGACTAACTTACTGCTTGAAGTACTCTGCAGCCCTACATGCAGTCCCTTCATGAAGATGTGCAGATTTTATTATCCTACTGCAAATATGTGCTTTACAAATATTCACTTTGCAAGGTGAATTGGAAAAAAATATATGTGGACTTGAATGTGTCTTCTTTGTTTAACACAAAAGCACATGAAAGAAGAAAACCTGGGGAATTTATGCCAGTTCACAGGGAGTTCCTCGCTATTGGCTGTCATCCTAATACTGCTGGAAACCTCGCTCAATAACACCTTTCATAAAGCAATTGAGAATCACTTTAAGTTAGCTGTTATATTTGTTTTCATCCCAACTACTGTTTGGGAGTGCTCCTCTGGAAAGGGTTTGCTGTACAGTTAGCATCATATGATTTCCTAAATTACTTATAATAGAATCATAGAATCAACCAGGCTGGGAAAGACCTCTGAGATCATCAGGTTATGTCAATTTATTTCTATTTTAGCCTATGCAGGACTTTTGGTGGTCTTTGATGTGTATTACATTTAGTATGTTTACAGAATACAGCCTTCATTTCTTAGGCTGAGGAAGCCAATTGCTTTTTAGCATTCTCATGTTAGATAAACTGTCTTTTTTATATTGTCCACAAAGAAAATTCTATTTTAAAGTCCATCCTAGAAGATTGTATTAATTTTGTCTAAACTTATCTTCTGGGAATATGGGCTCAGAACTGTTTTCCAGATAAGATCTGCAGACTAATATTTCCTTTACAGCAATATGTTTTGAAATACACTAGGTTTAATTGCTTTTGTTTCACAGTTTATATTAGTAGCTTGTAGTCATTCTCTTTTAAAATAAATACTTAAATATTTTTGTTTCTTCATACGTTTGAGCCTGATGAGTCCACAACATGTCACAGAAATTCTTATTATCACCAAGTGCATGACCTTGACTTTTGTATCCTTTCTCTTTGGATAATCAGTCCTCAGACTAAGCCAGTTTTTTAATGAACCTACTGTGCAATGATAAATGCTTCCTCATTGAACTCTCTTTGAGAAATGGGCTTCAGTTTGGAATATATTGCTTGGTATATTACACCAATATTATTAACATAACTATGAAATGAAACCAGTCTAAAGCCCAGGTTATCTTCTTCTGACCAAAGAACTGTTTTCAAACAATCTGTGGACATTTCTGTTTATTCAGAACACTCAGTACTCTTACAGTTCTTGTCTCTCTTTGGACTTTACTGACTATGCCTACAAATTTTTAAGAAATATCACTGTGTTTGAAATTATTAGATGTTCTGCAAAATCCTGGTTTTGGAAATAGGTTGCTCACCAACTCTTAAATACTAATGTTTGTATTGATTATTTCAGTATTTTAAACACAAACAATTGCTTATATTGTTATGCTCCCTCACTATATCAAATTCTTAGCAACATGTTTTGTGTAAAAATTATCACTACTCATTTGAAAATTCCCTTCATAAATATTCAACAATAGCTGCTTAAACTGTTCTGTTTCAGTATTTGTGACTGCAGGACATTTGTTCTGTTGTACTAAAATGTCTGTAGAAAACACAAACCCAGTCACTTTGAAATAATCAAGGGAGATTTTCATTGCAGATTTTCTATGAATAGTTGGATTTTTTAAATAGTATTAATGTCACTATTTTAGATCCATTGACAGGAGTAAAGTAATAATAAGTTTACATCTATAGAAAAGTTTTGGCTTTGTTTTGCCTTGGAAAAGTTGAGAAAACCCAAGGTTTTCTGCTAAATTAAAATGGCTTATCTTGGCAAATATAAATCCTAGAACCTGACAGGAAAAGAAAGAAAGACAGGCTGATGGCTAGGCATTTTACAGACAGCATATGAGGGGAGATAATTTTGTTTAATTCAGATTCCATCCCATTACTAACCTTGGGTTAGTAAGATTTTATGGGAAGGATTTCTAAGTTAGTTCTAATTAGTTAGAGAGCAGTGCTTGTTTTCTACCTTTATTCATTTTTTTTATTTCTGTGGGTCACGTGGGTAGTTTTAGTTGGAAATAAATAATATGAAATTGAGGCACTTGTATTTGGGAAATGTTGGAAAGAAGACCCTAAATGCTGACCTCAGAAGAAGCTGAGAAATAAATAAAGAAGTAGGACTTCAGGATCCAGCTGGAGACAGAACACAAGATTTCTTTTTAAGACTTCCCCAACAGATTGTTTAGCACTGGAAGAACTGTCTAATCTTAGTGTTTCTACGCTCCATGGAAGTTTTCTAAAGAAAATACATTTGTTTTAGCTGGCTTTTGACAATACATTTAGAATTGCTGTTCAAAACACTTGCCTTTCATTATCTGCTATATATTCTCATGGTGAACACATAGGACTAGGTATGTTCATCAGTAATATAATTTCTGTATCTTCACTGGACAGTGCTTTCTATGTCAGTCGTCTTTCTCTTTAAACATAAAGCTGTTTTTAAAAATAATTTAAAACAAAACAAAACAAAACAACAACAATAACAAAACCAAACAAACCTCCAAACCAAACCAACCAACTAGACAAAAAAACCCAGAAAACTCTTTGCTTTCCAGGAAAAGCATTTCTCAAATAATTAAATAATTAAATTCCTTGGACCACTAGGTAGTGTTTGCTTGGTTTCCCTGAAATGAGAAATTAAACAAAATTTTCATAGCCAAATCTAGAAGCCATTCCCCTCTAGGGAACCATAACGTGTTCCTGACTGATGCTTACCTTCCTTACCAATGTAGAAAGTGTTTAGAGAAAGGTAGATCACCAGAAAGAGGAGGAGATATTCAAACATTAAAAGGGAAGAAATAAATACTTAATTAATGTCTATTTTACTTGTTTTTGTCATATTACAGATCTTCTGTATTTCTTTAGAGGGTGAAACAGTGTTAATTTATCCTTTATTTATTAATTTGGAAAATTTATTTGTTGTGTTCCCTTAGCCTCCATAGTCAATGAAGTCAGTGGTAGGTAAATCCCCAATAAGTACAATTTCTGAGTACTGTGCGCTTTTGGCAACTAGTTAAATAGTTTGAACTTAATGAGAACTTAGCTTTCCCCACCTTTTCCGCCTTATTCCACAGAAGCAAGACCTACAACATTATTTCTAGTTCTTTAAACTTTACAAGCTAATGCATTTCTGAGATTTTACCAGCCCTGGTCTTTCTAATTGCTCTGAACAAACACTGCTTGCTCCATGCTGTTCATGACATTTTTTAATGTTATGTGAGATTAACACTTCTTAGCCTTTGCAAGGTTTGTTTTTGTTCCTCTCTACTTTACTGAAGTGTGACGCTGTTGAAGGGAAAGCCCTGACAAAGACTTTTTACAGCTGTTGCTATGCTCTTCTGTAGTCAGGCCTTCTGGGAAACCTTCTCTTTTTTTTCTCTCTTGAAGAGTTTATACTATAACTATCTCCTGGGAAAGATTTTAGTTATGTTTAAGACAACTGAGTGGTATATTTGCATTTAGAACCTTCATTGCAATAGATATGTCCGTATTGTAAACGTGTAAAGAATATGTAATAAATTAAAAGTCTGACTTTCTTAAAATGAACTGAAGGAAATAGTTTTAATCTTGCATACTTTCTAGTAAAATATGCTTTATCCTTCTTACAGTGCTATGAGTGAGGTCCAGTCCAGCAAAGTTAGTGGAGCATTGTAGCTTTAAGGAGCGTGTCCTTTCTTAAAGCCCAACACGATGTTACATTGGTCATAAAATACTTCAGTGGTACCATGACAGAGCAACAGATCTCAATTCACCTTTTGCCCAGCAGTATAAAAAGATAAGCAATAGGCAGAGGATCAGTGTGCAATAATTGATCTTGACTGAGGACTTCTCCAGGTTGTGCTAATTTTTTGCTGTTTTCTTGGCTGCAGACCGGATGGTGCTCCTTCCAGCCCCCTGTACTGTGAGCAAGCACTGATGTACATTTTTTAACACTGTTTGTTATGCTGTTCGGGTCAGCAGAATCACCCCACGAGAAATTCCCCTTTATGCCCTTTTCCTCCTTGGCTTCTACACCAGATCATCTCAGTAATTTCTTTTTTGTGCTATTCATTTAGTACTTCAAGACAATTTAAAAAGCAAAACTAGTAAGTACATAGAGGATGTGTCCTCAACACTTTTTTTGTGAATGTTCAGAAAGCTCAAAGCTCCACTGGGAGACTCCAACGTCTGCTGATCAAATCTATCTGTGTCCATGTTAGAGCCCGTGAGCAGGTATGAGCAGAACTAGACAGTGCAGAGTTATAAAATCTTGCAGCTCTGTTATGTGTGCCCTCACATACCCACATGAGCTATAAGCCAATAACTTTCTTGTTTCTTCTCTGAAGTGGGACATTTGCTTCTCTGCTCCAAGACACAAAAGCTAGTAATACTGGCTTGAATGGGCCTGCCATTGGATATTGGACATTCAGTCTTCCCAGTAGCCCTCCACAAAACAGTCAGAAACCTGCCTGAGCTTTAACTGCTGCCATTCACTTTTTTGAATTCTTGATGCTTCCAATCAGTTCTAAACACAATTTCCAGGCAACAGTAAACACAAGCAAATTTGATTTGTTTGTAGTTGAGAAATGCCAACTGTTTTATTGGGACAAAGCTAAATGTGCACATCCAAGTGCTCATCATCAATGAAAGTGCAGGAAAAAGCACACTTTGTGCCTGTTTTGGTAATGACAATATCGCTAGTGCTCCCAGGAACCAGTTATCTATGCAGGTCACTAACCCCTGTCTAAGCCATGGTCACTGTGCAGGTGATAATTCTGATCTACATTGCCCTTCAATTCTGTCCTATTCCTGTTTGGTTTTTTTGAGTTTTTTTTTTCTGTGTATATCACTTCTATAAATATTTTTTTTTATTCTTTGTTTTTTTATTCTTTTTGACCTTAGTTTGCACATGAGAGATTTAATGCGACTGAACTGTTCAGCTCACAATCTTTCAACGTGAAATGTATTGTACCTTTCTAATCTGATCTCTGATCAGACAATGGCTGTCAGGATTTTATCTAAGGAGAATCCACCATTCGCTCTTTGCACTCCCCTATCTGGGTCCTCCCCTTTGGATTTCATGATCAACAGGGAGCACTGAAAATTCTTTCTCTTATATGCCAATCCCTGGTCCACAACTGCAGGAAGCGCAACCTAATGGATTTTGGCACACTCTGAGAAATACAAGTTCTAATCATTTTTGACTCTCTGTTTTAGAAACCAGCCGTGTTGGAAGTCTGTACTCTCACTCCAGCTGTGAGGGAAATGAACATGCGTAACCTTTCATTAGTACGGTTCAGCAATGAGTGAGCCATTCTCAGTCCTCTTCATTCATACAAGATAGCCCAGTGAAGAAAGGCCGAAACTTTGATTCAAAAAATATTTTTTCTTGCAGAGTTTGTAAGAAAGTGAAAATAACACTGTATAAAAGGAAATGTTAAGGATGTGTCACACTATTTTAGGATTGATCTACAACATGTATGTGATCTTTTAGGAGTTGTAAATATGATAATGACGCTTGAAGATTCATGGAAGGAAAAAACTCTATATAAATCATTTATAAGTTGGCTAAAATTGATGGGGAAAAAATCCTCCATAAAAGCTAGTTTTAGATGGATTTCCAGATATTTATATTTCTAAAACACTCTATTTTGTGCCTCTGTTTGGAAAGACCAGCCAAATATATTGTCTTTATTTCCTGAATATTACATCTTACACATGGATCATGCTTCATTTCAAGTGCAATAATTTCTTGTTACAGACATAGATTAGAAATAATGTAGAAAATAAATACATATAATAACACATTTAAAACATTTTTATTGATAGTAGATATTTCATTTAAAATACAGGATCACATTTTAACTTTGTATATCCTTTCTACTAGACTAAAAGTTGAGGGATTTTTAGCTTCAAAGCAGACAATGCCTTATAAGGTACCAGTCAAGAATATATGTAAGTACTCTTTTCATGTTATCTACTGACTCTTTACTGATTCATCACTGGGAATCAGTCTGGCACATATAATTTTTAATAATTATGTTGCAGCTGTGAGGTGAGTATCACAACCTTTTAATAAAACTGGCCGAAAGTTTCACATTGTGTTTATGAGGTAAGCAGCAGGTCAAAAAGTGACATAACACAGATGTCTGAAAGAGGTTGTTCAAGACAGAAATTTTTTAACTGGTAAGTGCATAATCAGTGCTGTAAAGTTTGCTGTTGCTGTGACTTGTGACACTCACTGATATTTCAGTCTTGCAAAAGCTTGGCTTTGATTTTTTGTGAAAATTTAGCAGATAAATTTTGCCAGATTTCATCTGGTGATTCACTCTGGATAAGAGAATCTCTCATAGCATTGTGTGCCTCTCACTAAACAACAGGCACTTTCAATTGGTGAATGATGGATTTTGTGGCAGAAATCGGTACAGAAAATGGCAAAATGAGAGTTTTGCAACATCTAACATGCAGATTCGAACTGCATCGTGAAGAGGCATTGAGGAAGGGTTAAGGGTGAGGAAGAGAAGTTGCTGTAAAATATTGAAAGCATCAGTAAAAATTGCAAAAAGTACAATTTTGCTATACCAAGAAGTGAAATCTATTGGTAAAAGTGAGAAGGGAACAATGGCAAAAGAGTATGTGCATTTCAGCTAAGAGCGGTCAAGGTGGTATGTGGACAAGAACAGTGTTCTTTCTTTTGCAGAAGCTTTTATTCAGTACTGTGTAAAGCCTTAAAAAGATTTTTGTAGAAAAGCGGAGTCAAGGACATGAAAGCCAATGAAAATAATAAAATCTAGTGTAGTTTTATCAGAGGAAGATTGTGTGAGACTGACTTAATATTTTTTTTATATAAGTTAACTGATTTCTTTGACAAGGTTAATGCAGTGGACCTAATCTATCTTACATAAAGTGTCCTATAGTAAATCATCACGTAAGATGGAAATGATGAGGGGATGAAGAAACTAAAAAGGAAACTGCAACAGCATATACTTAAGGGAGAATCATCTGCCTGGTGGCTTGGAATTTTCTTTAAAATATTCTGAAATATTTTTCTTTATATGGTTTTTTCAGACCAAATAGATTTCAAAGACATGTAGGTGAAATAGATGGGTAGATGGTGGATCCTGACTGCCACATTACTGGCAGCAAAAAAAAGGAATGTAGCACCTATGAAAGGGGGGCACAGGTGGTGAGGGCAGCAAATAAGAAAAATTGTTTGCCTGATGGCCTTTCTCTCCAGACACTGTGGTCCTGTCCAGAGGACATTTAATGACCACAGATCTGTCCAATTGATATTCCAGAGAAGAGCAACAAAGCTGGTTAAGGGGCTGGAGCAGAAGTCTTATGAGGAGTGACTAAGGGAGCTGGGATTGTTTAGCCTGGAGAAAAGTAGGCTCAGGGGAGACCTTTTCACTCTCTATAACTACTTGAAAGGAGGTTGTAGTGAGGTGGGGATCAGCCTCTTCTCCCAGGTAACAAGTGACAGGACAAGAGCAAATGTCCTCAAGTTGTGCCGGGGGAGGTTTAGATAAGATATAAGAAAGATTTTCTCACTGAAAGAGTTGTAAAACACTGGAACAGACTGTCCAGTGAAGTGGTGGAGTCACCTGGGGGTGTTCAAAATATGTGTGGGTATGACACTTGAAGACCTTTTTTGATGGTGAACATGGTGGTTGTACTAGGTTGATTATTGGATTGATGATCCTAAAGGTCTTTTCCAAAAACACCTTAACGATTCAATATTCTATCATTCACATTCCCTTGCTCACACATGTCCCTTCAACTGCAAGACTCAAGTCAAAAATATCTCTGCCTACTCACTCTATTATGAACTGTACTCACTATAAAAAAATACCTAAGTTTAGACCCATTCATATATGAAAGCAATATTTTACAGATGTTTCTCATACCCCCAGTTACATGGGTGGGGGTACCTGCACTTCTGGCCATAGTGGTGGGGCAGACCTGGCAGTAGGTCACATCTCCCATGCTTAGGTAGCAGGGAGCAGCACTTGTGCCAGGCTCTCAGCTCTACCACTCATGCAGAAATCCTCAACAAATACTCCACTTAAAAAGCAAAAAACTGGCTGGAAATCTCAGCGGGAAAAGTGCAAGCATGTGGTAACCCAGTGCTACTATTACTGAGGAAAATATACAGGAAGTACAGGATGACCTTGTAGACAAGGAATAGAAAAGGAATCAAAATTTCAGAGCACAAAATACAAACTCACACGCTCAGGCACTAATAACAAGACTGTTCAACATTATTGTTGAAGAAGTCCTGATAAATTGCAGTGATGATGAACTATAAGCATACTGATAATGGGATGACTAAGAGTTGTCGTGTTCATGCAGCTATGAAAAAAAACATAATGCAAAAGTTAAGGTGTTTTAAACAAACGCAGCTATGTACCACTACCAATCTGCAAAGTAAAGTCTCACTGTATTGTTGTATATGGTTCTAGTCACTTGTATTCAAAGGATTTAAACAGAAGCACAAAGGTCTAAAATATTAAAAAAGTTTTGAGTGTGTTGAGAATGGGAGAATAAAAACATGTTGTTATACCCAACATACAAAACCAGAAACCGGAGGTGGGGAATAACATACATTCGTTCTGTATATTTTTGAGAGGTCAAACTGTTTCAACAAGAAGATAGCTCAAGTGTAAGGTAAACAGTTATGAATTTTCCATAACTATGTTTAAGCTGGAAATGAAAATGTTGCTAACCGTGGTTACTTTCCTTTCCCATAGGAAATTGGAACCGTGATAGTTTCAAGACTATTTCAGACTATGAAAGTTGCATGAAAATAGATCTATACCATAAAACCAAAGATCTTTCAGTTGTCTTGTGGTACAGCTTAAAAATCAGATGCTTCAACCTAATTGCCTAAAACCATTTTAATTGCTCTACATTATCAACATAATACATGTGTGACTGACATATATAGTAGAGATGCTCCTCATCCTTTCCATGTTGCAACTGGAAATTCTGAGGGTACTAGAAGGCAGTTAAATCCCTCTGAGGATTTTTTGGCACTTATCTGCCACTGTATGGACAGATTTGCTGGTCTCCCTAAAGCATTTAAAAATGAAACTTCATCACAGATTATTGTCTTTGGGATTTATTTATAGATTTTTCTTGTTCTCTGTGGCAGCAAAGAAAAAAAAAAGTATTTTCTCAATATAATTTTCTCTTTCTCTACCTCTGTCTCCTCCCTCTCTAGCTCACATTTTGCAATACGGAGCTTTTTTTCCGGGAAGATATGTTTTTGTTCTTTTGCATCACAAATCGATCTTGGACAGAGACAGTGTATTGGTATTCCTAAGAGTGATAAAAATCTCTCAAAGTTTAACGAAGACTTCAAGACAAGACAGAATCTTTTCTCATTAGAATTGGTTTGGACTTCTGAGATTTCTCAAGCTTTCTTTGAAACACAATGCTCCACCTACTTTCTTCCTCACATGAGAAATTTATCTGGTGGTCTCTTGGTTATTCTGGGGACCTAGGAAAATGGTATTTTCTCATTTCATTTGCCAGACATTCTGGTCATTCTTGGTGTTGATCTTTTGTAGGTTTTTTGTTTGTTGCTTTTGATGATCTAAATAGCATGTTAAGAAAAGCCTTTGCACATGGGGAGGAAGACGCACATTCTTAGGGTATTTCAGGAAGGTGGCTGCAGACCACTGGATTCAGTGCTTATGTGATTCCAGCTGCTTGAATCATTTCATAAGGCACACATCCAGCATTATATTTCCATACTCTGCAACTGATTGCCCCTTAGCAAAGTACAGTCAATGCAAAACCTGACAAAATAGCTTGACAAAAGGCAGTTAGAACAACATACAAGGAAATAATTGTTCTTCCATGTGAAATACAGACTGAATTTAGATCAGATTCATATTTTTTGTGATCCAAATCCAAATTTGTCATAACCTTTATTACTTCTTAATAGTGTTCGTGGTGACTTTGGTTTATTTGTTACCTCTGCTGTTGAGTTTTTCAGTGTGGAGAGTAACTGTACAGCATTCAAATCACTCCCTGGTCATGAATACATCCTAGTGATGAGTACAGCTTGATATTTACAGAGTCTAGATGTCCATCTTTCTGGATGATGCTCTTAGCATTGACATCAAGCTACTCTTTTCTCTTCTTTGACCTTAATGGCAGTTGCCTGTATCTGTGTCTTATGATCACATAGACTCTGATACTCCTCGTCAGTGTCAGTCTCTTGGTTTCATAAAATGTATCATTCATTCAGGCCTGCTGGATGTCAATATGCTAGAGAAGTTTGTCAGAACAATGTATAATGCATTCAAAGCCTGAAGCTAGAAAGTTCTAGGCCTGGGAAATTTGTGGAGGAAAAGATACTACACTGTACTGCCCAGAGGCTCAAACTTCTGAGACCCTGATTTATTAAAGTGTCTTCTGCCTCTTTACATAATTAATGCCCAGTTTGCCACATCCAGGAGCTGTGAAGTGCAAATGCAATGGACATGTCTTTGCAACTTGTTCTTTCCTTTCCTTCTGTTTCTCTCTTAGTCTCTGTGGCTTGGAAACAGAAAGGGTTGTCTCCCACATTCACGGCAGCCATTTCCGACATAACCGTTCCACGACAGAATCACATTTGATGGTAGCTACACAAACAGACTGATCATATCCCAGATGCAGTAGTGTAAACTACAGCAACATGTGGTTATAGATATTATTGTAGATATAATGCTTCATTTGGATGACGTGGATGCAGTTTCTGAATGAAAACTAAAAATTACAACATCTTTAATGAAAGACGTAATTACACATTTCATCGTGAGTTCACATCTATATTTAGGGCTCTATCTTCCACCATGTTATATTTTGGATTCACTTTCATAGTAATAAAAAATGGAATATATCAATATGACCACCTCCAAGCTGAGTCTAAAGCAGTTACAGTTTTGCTAGTAAAGTTTGTGCTCTCACTCTAGTCTTGAAAGAACTAACATGGATGATTTGTGACTGAAAAATAGTGTCACAAAATATGATAGATAAAAAAGCTGGTTTTACAGAAGGTCAGTTGGGAAAAACAGAGGGAAAAATATTACAATACTGGGTGTTATTTATTTGACCCTTGAATTATTATTTTTCAATAATCCTAAATTTGTCAGAGCACCAAAGACAGGAAATTTAAAAATTTAGATACTTTATTTACACAAAATTTTCTGGACATTTCATGTTGGAAAGTACACTTGGAAATTTGTTGATTTCTGATAATAGACTTCATATGACTAGTTATATTGGAATATTCTTATTCACCTTTCTGTACCTCTAGTTAGAGGAGAATAGAAAAGGCTCAGAAAAAAAATGGAGTAACACCAAATTGACTTTTTTCTTTTTTTTTTTTAAATGTGCAGTTATCATTCAAGGAGAAATTGAATAGGCTCTATTAGTCAGGATTATTCATTCCATCCCTTTTCATACCATATGAATCTGACGTATGTTTTTGAATAATCTCTGATATCGGGTGAAGTAGAATTAGGTACAAAAAGCTTTAAATCAGTTATAACTTCTCTTAATTTCCTTAGTTTTCCTCTTTCAGAAACATTTCCCAGGAAGCTGCACCATCCTAAAACTATTCAAGTTCATTTTGGCTGAGGGTAAAGTATGTTAAAAATTTGTATTTTGATATCATGATTTTGTCAGAGATGCCACATTATGACCCTTGAAATTTTTGATAATGATGGGACATGACACATTCTAAACACCAGTGTAATAACATGTTTTATCACTTACACTTTCACTGTGCTTTCAGATGTTGTCAAGGAATTCACTTCAAAACTTTTTCCGCAAAGATCATGGTATTATTCCACACAGGTAATTTGTTCTACAACTTAGTACATAGTCCACAATTTTTAAGGTTGATCTGTGTCACAAGTAAAAATAATTTATGTATAATAAAATGTCTACTACTTATCTTCTTAATAACCCACTTAATAATGGGTAAAGCACATTATTGTCATACAGTCTAGAAGTATGATATCAGCTAGAATAAGCATTGTACTGATATAATTTATCAGAGTTTTCCTGAATGACAGAAAAAAAATGCAAGAAATGATTCATAATGATTCACTTATGCAGCATAAAAGTTTTGACTAGCAACAATGTCACTAGAAAACAAGAAAAACATTAATGAAGAATGACTATTGCAAACATGCCACAATTGAGAAAAAAAATTATTTTGACTCCACTTGCAAATACAAAGAGTGATGGAAAAAGCTGTAACTTTCAGTATGACCCCCTCAAAAGTCTCTGATTTATAACACTATTGTTGTAATATTATTCTCAATCTGTTATGTTTTAAATTGATTTGTGCCACTTGCAAAAGCTTGCTATGTTCACAAAAACTGATCACAGCAAGTAAATACAGGCCAATTCCAATATGAGTTTCCTAGATCTATTAATTTGATGAGTAGATTTGGAAGCCTTCCTAATTACCACATAGTGTTTTGCATAAGTCATCAAAATCTCCTATTAAATCTGTAGAGTGCGTGATTCGACAAAGTGACAAAGTGAATGTGTAAATATATATTTTTTCAACGTACCTTTCTGTAAGACAGTTGAAGACCATCGACATTTGTTTTTTTTTAGCTTTGTAACATTTTTTACCTTCCTTTGGTCTCTTTCTTTGTGCTAAGCATGCACTAAAAATGACATATATCATTGATTTTTGTAGATTTCAGAATATTATTAGCTAATATTACTTAGATATATTTTCCAGCTTGCAGATATCCAGAGTTGTTTCTTAAAGCACTTTTGTTAATATACATATGCATGAGCCGAAGACTCACTTGGCCAACTGGGAAATGCCAGAGAAGCAAGAATAAGATAGAACTAAAAGAAGAACTAAAACTAACAAAATTCATCTGCAACAAAATTCATCTCAGACTCAGATTAACTAATTATTGTCTAGATCTCTTATCTTATTTCAGGTCTGTTAAAGATCTAGGGTGGGTTGTTTTGTTACTACAGTAATGTTGTGGAAGACCTCAAACCTATTAGAAAAGGAATGTGGGATTTAGAGCTGATCATTAACTGAAAAGATAAAGGGGAAAACTCCTGTTATATTGTGGCAATGTTTTCACTAGACTTCAACCTACAAGTTTATCAAGAGCTAGGATATTAATTCAGCTGGGGAAGAAGTGCAAAATAGGAGAATGGAAATGTTACAGAGGAAAGTTAGCCATCTGTGTTTGTTTGTCTAAAGTGCTATATGGCCAACTTTCCCCATTTAGGAAACAGTACTGAAAGAAGGTTTGAGGGTTAAAAGATAGTAGCAGTTATACAACCTGAGAATGTATACACATCAATCCCAGCAGAAACTGGGGCACCACAAGTCTAAAAATTTGACCAGGGATCAAAGACACATCCTGGATATCAAAGCAACTGCATCCTCAAAGCATTCTCACAAGACTTACACAACTCTTTCTGTGAGGATCCCAATGCATCACTGTTTAACCTCTGTGAAGCTTTCCATCTTCCCAGCTTTTCTGCATGCTACTTTTCCCATGGAGGTCAGGAAAGCACTATTTATGGGCATCTGTATGATAGTACTCCAGCATATTAATGTAGTAGAGTTTCACTGCTTTGTATTTTAGTATAATGAGTAAACAGAGTTATGCTAACTTACAAAAGTTGTACTTCTAGACCTACACTTTGAATAAATATCCCAGCAAGCATAAGAAAGAGGTGACCACTTTTCCTAAGACATATAACACACTTCCCTTTAAATTCAGCAGGAGTACCATGAGTGCTGCAGAATACAGATTTTCACCTTTACGCATTTACACATGTAAACACATGTATGCACAGATAAAATCAAGTTTATTTTTCCTTAGCTTTGAAGTTTCCACAGCTTTGTAAGCTTTGTAATGGTTACAGTTCAAGAGATGGAGAAGCAGGAAAAAAATCCTAGTTCATTAACTTCCTTCTAAACTGTAATCCTGAAATTTACAGGTATGCTTCCTAGTAGAAGGTAAAGCCTAGGGCTTGTACCATGATCTTTTTGTGAAAATAAAGGAAAGTAGCTCTTGTAAGAGTTGTGGTAGTGCATCTGACATGAATAAAATTTGATCAAAGTTTTCTCGCTTTTAACATATGTTGCTTTTGCACACCAAAATTCAAAGATCATTTAAGTACATTATACCATTAAGAAATACTTCAACCTTTCACACACGCACACACGAAAACCCAAACGCAACCAACCACCCAAAATGCAACCCCCAAAACAAACAAACAAACAAAAATCTCCAAAAAAACCAAACACACACACAATGTCCCCCAAGACCCAAAAGCATGGCTTTTGGAAAATATATGTATAATAGACCATTATAAGTGGATTACTTGTATCATTAAGGAGAATTTTTATCCATTTTTCAATGAGTAAATATACTAGAGGAATTACATTTTATGGTGAAAGAGCATTTGCTTAACAATAATAAAAGCATACACACCGGAGGGAATGGATGCTTGGGAGGTTCACAGGCCAGTGTAAACCTCATGAAGTCCAACAAGGCCTAGTGCAAGGACCTGCACTTGGGTTCAAGGAAGTACAGGTTTTGGCTGGACAGAAGACAGGGCAAGAGCAGCTCTGCCAAGAAGGACATGGGCGTGTTGGTAGATGCAAAACTCAATATGACCCATCAATGTGCTCTGACAGCTGAGAAAGACAGTTGTATTCTGAGCTACATCAAAAGAATTGCGGCCAGCAGGTAGAGGGAAGTAACTTTCCCTCTCTTCGTCACTCTCGTGAGAGCCCACCCGGAGTACTGCATCCAGTTCTGGGGC
This sequence comes from Neopelma chrysocephalum, assembly GCF_003984885.1. Classification (NCBI taxonomy): domain Eukaryota; kingdom Metazoa; phylum Chordata; class Aves; order Passeriformes; family Pipridae; genus Neopelma; species Neopelma chrysocephalum. The sequence goes on along the minus strand of NW_020925585.1, from coordinate 2,203,969 downwards.
TCCCAACAAATGAAGGACATGGACGTGTTGCAGTGAGTCCAGAGGAGGACTACAAAGATGATCACAGGCTTGAACACCTCTCCACTTGAAGACAGGTTGAGAGACTGTTGGGATTGTTCAGCAACAAGAGGAGAGCAGAGCAGAGTAGAGCAGAGCAGAGAGTAGAGGAGAGAGCAGAGGAGAGGAGAGGGACATCTTGTAGCACCTTGCAGTACCAAAGGGAGTTTAAAAGAAAGATGGAGAGGGACTTTTTATGAGTGTCTGCAGTAATAGGACAAGAGGCGAACAGTATTAAACTGAAAGACGGATATATCATATTGGATATAAGAAAGGAATTCTTTACTATGTGGGTGGTGAGGTAACGGAAGAGGTTATCAAGAGAAGTTGAGAATGCCCCATCCGTGAAAGTGTTCATGGCTCTGAGCAACCTGGTCTAGTGGAAGGTGTCCACGCCTACGGCAGGGGAGTTGGAATTAGATGATCTTTAAGGTTTTTTCCAATCCAAATCATTCTATGATCTTATGATTCCCTGAAAATTGAAAAAACCTAAACATGTGGAGCAGAATACCAGTATTTGATTGAAACAAATAATTCAGCTATACTGCACAGCACCTATCGTTTGAAGAAAGCAAACAGCTAGCTTTATTCCTATAAATCCAAGTGACAGACAGGCATGTGAAAGGGATAAAACACTCTATTTAAACACTCTGATTTAAAAGATTCTTAATCATTTTTGTATTTTGGTTTTGTATACTTGGATTAAGGCAATCTCATTTCTTGAAGGTTTTTCTTACTATCTAGCTAGTTCAGCAGTAAACCTGCAGTCTCTACTTTTCTAAATAATTTGAGTGTGACACACTTACGTATATGATAAATTTTTTTGAAAGGTTTGGTAGTAGATTCAAACAGAAGGCTGTGAATTTCCAGATGTTGCTTCAGGTTGTGTGAACTGTAAATTTTTAAGGACAAAAAAATATTTAAAAATTTGTTCACTGTGTAGACAATGGTCCTTATTGAAGGAATTCACCCTTTCTTGTTATGCTGATTATACTCACTCCCCCAAAACATATGTCTATACTTCATAAATGCATGGATTAATTTTGTACCCATTAGTTATAGAGATAAAGAATAAGAAGAGTTTGCCTTGAAAAAATAAATGTTTGTACTTAACTATCCTCAGGCAAATATCTACCACCACTGTTAAATGAATCTATGCTAGCCACTACTGTATGGAGAAAAGTGTCATCACATAAATATTTCAAATATTGAAGTGGTGCATCTTGCTCTTTTAACTGTGGAACAGTACTTTTTTATAGGATACCAGATGGAAGTATTATAATTCAAACCACATTTCACAAGAATTTCTTGCAATGCTTGCATTTTCAGAAAGCAAACAGAGCCCATCTGTAATCTGAGGTATTCAGAAGTGCAACTTTAATAAAATCCACAGAAACAAGAGCAATGAATCTTGTACCATAACAACACAAACAAATATGATCAAAGCAATGTCATCTTAACTCAAATAACAAGACTTAATTGTCAAAGTCAGCTGTGAATACCTTTTACATTGTAGTTCTTACTTTTTATCAGAGATTTTTAAAACAAATACCTGAATCAGGCCACTCAAGGCCAAGTCATTTCACTAAGCTTAGATATAATTGTCTTTTTATAGGTGTGCAAGGCATTGTCTTCCGACAGGCATAGTGTTGCATGTTATTCAACACATACTAAATCCATGTAAATAATACGATCATAGATAAGACAACTTTATCTATCTAAATCCATGTCACTAAATAATGTAAAGCTTCTTGTTTAATTAGAAACAATTTTTTTGTTTTTAAGGGGTAGTAGTGTTCAATGAATCTTTATTTTTTCTTTTAATAATTTCTCCTCCCTTAAAGACTGTTAAGCCCCAGAAACTGGATCAGTAGCATAGCAAACTCAGTAACAGTAAATGAAGCACTGTAAGCTTACATCAGACTAATTAGTCTGAGGGATAAAATACAGGGGAAAAACTTTTCAGGTTGCTTTGTGAAAGGCAGTTTGCTTAATTAAGCCAACCACTAATTGTTAAATATTTTTTAGCCATTAACAGAACTGGGCTGACGGTAATTAAATTTTGATTTTAGTGGTATTTGCAGGGATTAAGTCACAATCTGCTGAGGCGCTGAGGTTAGTTAATATTCACTTCACTGCCACAGCTGTCCTCCATTACATTACAAAGGACAGGAAAAGAGACAGCAGAATAGGGTGAAGTAATGAGAAAGCTATTCATTCATTTGAACCAGCTCCACACTGTACAGTCTTGTACAAACAGATCTGATCTGCATGACACACAACTAGGCATTAAATCCGATTTAATTTGATATAATAAAGGACAGCCTAAGCTCTAAATGTATTTTTATTTTTATACCTAACCACTATGCAATGTATCAAAAATATAATAATGTGATTATCATATGTTTCCATTCAAGTGGTATTTCTTGACTTATTAACTCTACAGGAGTCCACAAGGTCTGTAAAACAATTCCTGCTAGGCCCTTATTTCTCCTATGTGTGTGTGAATGAATCCTTCGCATTTCTGAATTGTGACTCAGTAGAATATTTACTGGAAAAATCAATGTTTTGAGGGTTTAAATTTTGCTTTCTTTTGCATGTGAGTTACATGAGGGTGCCATGTATTTGTAGCAGACAAACAGGGTTATAAACAGTCATAACTGCAACAACAGGGAGAAGTTGGTCTTGGTGTATTCTTACACTAACAGTGTTTCAGTCACCACGATGTCCTTTTATAAAGGTAATTTTAGCCGGAGTTTGGATTTGAGTTAATTCATCTTTCCAAGAAATGCCAAAGTCAGCAGTTGTGCGAATCCGTACAAAATTGTTCCCTTCCCTCTCAAGAAACTCCTTGGATGCTCTTCATTGCGTTAAATGCTATCTCCTCACACAGCCTCAGAACCTGCAGTCACTCGGTGCCCTCAACCTGGCCTTAAAATGGCCAGTATTAGCTTACAGGAATAAGATCTAATCTCTCTCCCTCTAAGAATGTGACAGACAGTCCCTAATTCTCTGATTGGGTGCTGATTAATCTCCCTTCTTTCCCTGTGGATGTGTAATGTCCTGGAGAGAGGTTGCACCACTGGGATACAAAATAGTTAAAAGTATGCTCTGATTTTCTTCTGGGAGGTTGAGGTTATGCCAGTTACCATAAAGCCTTTATATTGGCTTTAAAGCCAGTGTCTGGCCATGCTTTAGCCACCCCATGAGAGCAAAGGAACCCTGTGGATATCAAAATATTTGCCATCTTTATCTTTTTCCCCCTCATTTTCTCCTGGCTATTATTCCACTAATATTCTGTTTCACTTAATTTTATTTTCCAGCATTGTCTTCTTAAAAGTTGCACCTTGACTGATTACTTCTTGGTATTTACTCATCAATCTGTTTCAGACTGACTAGCTGGTCAAACTCTTAAAACATAAATTCAAAGGAGTATGTTCCTCTTTACTGTAATGTCTACCATAAATTTTATTATTTCAATTCCAGGTTTCTTAGGGAGGCCTTTTTATACTGGCAAGGACATTATCACAGAAAAATGTAAACTCAGAGTCATTGCCAAAAATCCAAGGTTCCTATGAGCTCCTATAGTGAGCTTCCAAATGTATTTCTGAATCACAGAAAACTGAGAGGTGGGTTTCCTTTGCTATTTGCTGTGGTCATGATGAGGCTTATTTTCTCCATCAAGTAAGTTGGTTTATGCCTGAATTTAGGAAAGAATGCTGTATTCATATCATACAAACCTATTGTATCAGCAATCCCTTTTGTGTACATTATCACACATATCATGTTGCATTTCATCTAAGTTGTTGAGAAATTACTGGTGTGAATAAATTTATGTATACAGATAATTTTTGCAGAATCAGGGCCTGAGACTGGATACTGGGAGTCACAAATACAGTAATAATGCTGTGCTTTCAAACTAATGGAAAGTTAAAAAGAAATAGTGATAATTAAATCTTGTGTTCAAACAAATATTTCTGATAATTATAGTAAGGAGCATGGGAATGTTTCCAAAAAACATGAGACAGGAATGCATTTATGTTTAGTTATATTATATTTCAAAGTTTTCTCAAGTACAAAGGTCTCTCTTTAAAGAGGATCTTTTCACTAGCTATCTAACAAGTCATATTAAAGAAAAACGAATATTAAAGAATATAATTCATACCAGAACTATATAACATAGGTAAATGAACAATAAAAATGATAAATTAGGCAATAGAAAAGATTACAGAAATAATGCTTTCACATATTGGACATTCATTAAATTGACTTTCCAGGGTAATTACTTTAACATTTCTACATCTGATTCAGCAGAGGCTTTTGGATTATTAATATAGATAGTAAATATTACAGGGTTTCAGACCCTGCTCTTGCAGACCTCTTTCCTGAAAATTCAAGAACCAAGTCAAAGCCTTTGCTCAAGGATGAGTCTCTTAGCAGGTCCAAATTTTCTGAACTGGAAACTATTCATCAATAATATTTTTCTTTTTCAAAATATTTCATTTTTATGAAGACTAAACATCCACTTTTGTGTTTAGGCTGAAATAACTTTTATTATGTGATTTATGTATAATATGTTGAAGCCTAAAGGAAGGATGGATTAAAACAGGCCATTCCAAAGTCACCAAGGATTGCTAGTAATTGTGGCTGTCAGTAGAGTTGGAATGTGATATTAAATACATATAGTTAAAAATTTTTATTAAAAATTTTCTCTGAAAAATTTTGAAGATCCTAGAAGTTCCCTTGTAGCTACGGCTTCCTCTTCCTTAATGAATCTGTCATCTTTTCTTAACTAATACAACTTAAACTGAGAGTCATGTATTTTAAAGACTTTAGAGATTTACAGATACAAATTGAGTTTGTGGAAAACATTCTTTTAATTTTTAATATCTGACAGTGTGAAAAAAGTAAATTCATTCAATCTTAAAATTGTGTTTTTATTTAGATCTCTTTTAGGTATATAAAAATATAAATATATATTTCATATTTATATTTATATATATATTTATTTTATATTTATATAAAACTATACCCCTCCTGCAGTAAGGTAGGTTTTCCTTTGACCAAAACTAAGGAATAACACATACCACACCAAGACATGCATTATGATGAGTCTTCAGCTGGATTTACCTGTCTATCAAGCAGGATATTCAGGAAAAAGTTGACTAAGGACCTGAAATCTAGAATCATTCTCTATAAACCAATAAAGCAATGTACATTATATTTTCCTTATCAATGAGGTTTTTAAAACTTCCTAAACTAAGGTTAGGACTGCTCTGGCAGTCTGATGTTGCCTCTCAAAAAATATATTTTAACACAGTAGTGCTTATAATGGGGAGCCATTGCTTTGTAAGGTGACAAATAAAGGCCAAGACACCAGAGCCCAAGGTGCCAAGTTAGATTACAACTCTGTTCTGGAGAACAGAGTGGGCATCTGGTTGTTCAAACTACTAATTTGATCTTTCAAATTTAACAAGTCTACATTGGCAGAAAAATTGCTGCTTCTTATGAAGGATCTGATCCATGAATGTGTTAAACTCACACATGTTTTGGAATACGGAGAGTTGATGAAGTCCAAAGGACAGTTGGAAGGCCTAAAGCTGAGTGGACACTTGGAATTTTTGTTGGATTGAGACTTAACAGAGCAGTTATATCACTGAAAAGCATATTTTTATGGACATATAGGGGAATTGGATAATAGAGCTAAAGTTTTTCAGTACCATGAAATGTATAATTCTCTTCTCGTAACTGTGTTGCACTCCTACATAATTCGTCTCCCAGTCCAAATCTAAGCATATTCCTACTCAGATCCCTGATCATAAATAGGAAGTTGAGCATATTAATATACGTCTGCAGGGTCAAGCAATCCCTTTTCCATCACTTTACTTAGCAAATTATTCTCTTATTGATTTATATTTAGAATTACTTTCTCTTTTCTCATCACAATTTCATTAAATCAAATATATAACCTATCAAGACTGAAAATTTCCCGTACAGCTCAAAATTTTTAACATCTTCCTTTGTAGCCTAGTCTTTTCCTCTTTTCTTTTAGAAGCCATTTAATTCTGAGTAACTACATGGATACTGTCTTCTACATCTTCCTGCACCTGAAAGAATGTTTTTGGACTAATTTGCAAGAGTAATGTAGGGCAAAGTATTTTTATATTATAACTTAATAGAATGTGTTCAAGATAGCATATTTTAACATGGTATAATCCCTCCATAAAAACTATCTGATAAAACTGTCACAGATCACATAAATGTAGTAAGTGAACAAATACAAGAATATTTTCCACATCAAAGGCATGGAAAGACAGCATGCTGATAACACTTTGTATGTGAGAAGGTCATTTATTGTTGCCGGAAAATAGAACATAAGCTGCCTCCCTGCAATTTTGTGTTGTTCAATTGTGTTTCCAGGGACATTTCTGTCATTGGCAGTGCCAGCTTCAGCACTTTCCTCGTCCCTTTTTGCTACCTAAAAGCACTCTTACTCGTCACATACCCTTACAAAAATGCACAGTACTGTGTTGAAAATGATCTGAAAAGAGGATGGGGAGGACATGGAAAGGAGAGTACTGCTTTTATTGGTAAGAGCTTAGGGGAAATGCCAGTAAGATTACAGCTTCAGTGTAGGAAAAAAAAAGCTTATAAGTGAGCAATTAATTTTCATTATGTCTTTTCTATTATTAACACTTCAACTGACATGCTTTTCTTGACATATATCTATGTATATATTAAAGAATAGCATTTATAGTACAATCTACAAAATAAATATTCTATTTTATAGTGCAATAGTCGTAACAGAAAAGTAATTTAATTTCAAAGTCTGCATAGACAAAGTAATGACATCTATATATATTCAGATCATAGATATTTGCAAGACTTCGGTATAGAATCAGCAGGCCTTTGTCAAGAGTCCTATATTTTTCCATATATAGTGATCTCTGCTCACTCAGCTCCTATATTGCTACAACAGTGGTCACTGAACCTTCCACTCTGAACAAAAAAATATGTGAAGCCAGGTTTTACACAATGCTTTCATTTCACAATGTCCCATCATTTCAGCTTGCTCTAAGTCAAAGGAAACTACTGAGAGACTAACATATTGCTCTATCCTTTTTTCATGATGTGGGGGTCTATTTCACTTTCAACTATTTCACCTTTCTTCATACCCTTTTGTTAGGTGTCTACTAGGAAAAATATATCAACCTGACTTCAACTTCAGTGGCTGTTAAAATACAGTTGGGGCTTGTAAAATCGTGCTGGAAAAATAATTTGTTCTAAATCAAGACTTATTCCCCAAGTCACCACAAGCAGATTGGCTGTAATTATGTTGTATTTTATAACAGATTTCCATGTAAAGAAAAGAAAAAAGGAAATTATCTTAGGTATCTGCTTGTGTATACAAAATACATGCCGGTATATGGTGGTTTAAGTCCTATAACAAAGATAGTACCTGTGGCTGCTTCTCCGTGCAATGTAAATGTCTTATTTGGCCAAAACCAACATGAGTTATGCAGAGCAGAATGCATATCATAACATGATATTTCATCTCCTCTCATGCCTATACTGACAATTAATGAAACAGTTAACAATTTAAAGTATTTCCTCTATTTTGGTCACAAGTGTAGAATTCAGTATTCCAATCTCGTGCATCCAAGCACTATGGAGGTCCCTAATGAGGCTGCTTTTCCAAAAAGAATTCTGTACAAATCAGCAAAGAGAGACATTTCTAGAGAGTGTCAGACAGAGATCTGCTGTGACCAGCTTAAGCTCCCAGGTTCCTTAACTGAAGAGGACAGATTTTTATCACGGGGTTTTTCAATTTGTTCAGCACCTTTTCTCTGAGTAAAGAGGGAACTGAATGGGTTCCATAAGTCTTACATGATATCAGGCTCTCTGAATATTTTTCTAGCATAATTGAAGCAGGCAGATAGGGTTTAATTTTTAAACTCTTCTCCTGGACACAGGAAAATTTGAAAAAGCTGAAAGCTGAAATACTGGTATCAATAGAGAAACTTGTTTACATCCCACCCTTCCTTACTCCCTCATATCTGTGCATCCACTCCACTTCTATGCACTCCTTGAGACTCATTTGTTGCCCTGAGAAATTGAACCAGCTCCTGATTTTAGGTCACAAAATTAGTGTTCTATGATAAACTTTAGATGCAAGTATCTGAGTCACTGAAGAGTACAGGGACACACCCTTTGACTTCAAATGATTAAAAGAGCAACATGAGCATGTAATTAGATTTTTCCATAATTAAACCTTAAAAGCTGTTATTAACTGTGTTGCTCCAGCAGCAACAATCTAATGAAAAGGAGAAAGCAATATCAGGATGTCCACAAAGAGAAAAGTGGAAGAATAGTCAAATTTACATCTGAAAAAAAAATTCTCAGCTAGTGTAGTGCAGTGTTCTGAAGTCCATTGCCCCTGAAATATGGTCATTTATTTTATTTTAAAAATTAATTTGTAATCTCAGAAAATTAGTTACTGGAGTGTATAGGGTTAAAAAATGAGATGGCAGGCTACTGAATGCGCTTGGTGCAGTGTGCTCTGTCTCTCTAAAGTGTAGCATGAGTAATGCAAGGTTACTGCAGTAAGTACACATTTCTTATTGGATATCAGAGAAAATAGGTGTGTAAAATCCATGTAATTTGATAGCACATACATCACCACTGCCCTTGGGAGTACTGAATCATAAGGCTACACATTTAGCACAGTAAAAGAATATTTCTCATTTTTTCTCTGAGAAAATTCTATGGAAATGAGTGGGGGATGGGAGAGAAAGCTTATAAATCAAGTATTAAAACAGGCAAGCTAGAGTTGTTGCAGAGACACAAGGTATATCCTTTTCTTTTAATCCATGACATTTTCTTTTAAGTGCCCCTCTATCCCCAGTATTTTTAGTACCAGTGTTAAATTACAGTAGCATTCTTAGGGAAATACGTGTGAGATTCACATGAATACCAAGTACATTCATTATGATCAGTGCTGAATTCCAAATGAGAATAGCTTCACTTTTTTTTTTTTCTCTGTGTTAACCTTCAAGGCAAGTCAACACACTTCAAACATCGCAACCTGATTTTAATTTGGAAAACAGTCTTAAAAATACCACTGCCAAGTCAGATCGAATCAAAGCCGTGAGGAATGAAGGTGAGGAGGAGGAGGGGAGGTAGGATTGCCACAGCAAGGAGACACTGTGTGAGAAAGAGAGGTGAAAATGAGAGCTAACATCAGCTCCCCCGGGGTTTGCTGTAATCAGCAGACAAATGGTCTATACTCATGGCATGTATTCATTCTGCAGCAACGGGCTGCCAACAAGAGCCTTCCTGTGTCTGTTTGGAAATAAAGTATTAGCCTTCCTCCATTCAGATGCTTTGAAACAAAAAAGAACTGCTGACAAACATTGCTTTGGGCATTTGACACTGCTTTTTGATCTAGTTATTCAGACAATGTAAAATGAACAAATTAGGAATCTACTACAAAAGAGTCTCAGTCCTAGCTTGCTAAAATATCAGGGTTTATAAAATTAGGGCTGGTTTTCATCTTTTTTGCCTCTCTTTATCTCAACTGTTTAAAAGCAAGAATTTTCTCATACTGGCAAATGGATGCTTCTGTTTCTGAATCGTCATTTCACAGGTGCATGTCTGTGTACGAAAATGACATCAATATCACACATACCAAATATATTTACATATTCACCATCTAGGTACATTTGTAATTTGTGTAGCTCCTATTTTTAGATAAATGCTTTGGATTGTGAAATGTGAAAATTTTCATTCAAAATCTTCTACAAGAATTTTTTGCTTTCCCAGGAAGATTCTACTCTTAATTTAGTTAACTTCCTCTTTTAGTGGAACAAAAATACATTTGAGTCAGTGAAATGTCCAGAAACATGGCTTAACAATGACTCAGGAGCAGTGCAACTGTTTGTTTTTTTTTAATGTACATTATTTTTCAAATGTACTTTTATACTGATATATTGTGTATTGGACACTACTGAGTTTTTCTGTGGAATAAAGTTACCTAATGTGCTTTGAAGCATATTATGTGTACTTATGTAAATGTTGAAAAGCTACTCCTTTGAAACCACATCTCATTTGAGAAAATGAGGAAAATTAGGTAGGGTGGTAACACAGAGCTAAAAGCAGAACATACAATGGCCCCCAAGACTCATAATGAAATTAGATAATTTTTTTATTCAATGATCCAGATGGATTCATTGATGGAAAAGCAAACCATTTCTGAGATCACTAATACTCTAATATATAATTGCAGGGTATCAACTACTTATCCATTACATTCAGCTGTTCTGCCGGTGCTCCCAAGTTTAATTATCAGTCTGCCTTAGAAAATTCATTTTTCCCTCTCTTTCTGCAACAGCAAAATCAAATTTCAGTCACAGTTTGCATTATAATACCCTTATAGTAAATCCACGGTTTAGGATGAATGATTATAGTCATAGGTGCCTACTGATGGAAAACGTTTACAATGTGCAACTGTTCCCTGATGATTTTAGCTCTGATGGAAGAGAATGTGCAAGTGTGGAAGTTCATCACCGTTTCCTGTTCTGGCTGTGTTAAAGAGACAGACAGAAAACAGACTGCTTTTCACCTGTGAGTAACCCACTTCTAAACAGCCTTAATGTCTCACAGCAAAGTAGTCAAAAGGCACAAGGACTTTGCAAAAATATTTCAAGCAAAGAGTCAATGGGCCCAGTGAATAAAACCTGTGCGAATTTAATGAATGAGATCCTGGCTGTGTCCCACCTGCTCATTCTTTTGGATGATCAAGCCTTTGCTCACACATATGAACAACAGAAATGAACTTGCTCTAGATGTGTTTTTTTAATGTAGTCCTTATGTATGAACAGTGCAGAGGAAGGGCAGAGCATGTATTGTAGATCAAAGGAAAACATTTTTGCTTTCCCATTTTTTGTGAATGCTGTTCTTTCAGTAGGTACTGGATAGGCAGTTTCAGAGGCGCCGTTCCTTCTTAGCAAGAGGGGAGTCACAAAGGACGCAGTGGAAAAAGAAGCTTCTTGTGCCAAAGTTTTCAGCCCCAGACGGGAAGTGTTTACAGTGTTTACAGCTGCCATGGCAGGCAGTGCCTGCAACTGAGTGTTTATTTGCCTTATGTCCAGTTGTGGAGTAGGGTACTGATTGCTGAGGTAGAGTGGAGCATCTAGGGCCTTTCTCTTTCCTCTGTACTTTTCATAGTTAAAATTTTTCACTTCTTATTATTGGTCACCTCTATATTTCCGTCTCTCTGGGAGTCCCAGAGCATTCTGCCATAGCAGATAGGCTACGCATTAGTGATGGCAGGTTCTGCATCCTGTGGATATGCTGGGAAAGTCATTGTTAACAAATCTTTTGTGTTCTTATGATATGTTTTATTCTTAAATAAATAAGAGACCTAGCAACTTATTTGCACACTAAAATACAATATTTGTTCTACTAGCTATGTCGCAAAAGTAATGTTTCATCTGGTTTTTTAATAACATAAATCAGATATAAAAACTGTTATCAGAGAATGATGATAAGGACTTCCAAATCATCAGCAAGTAGCTAATCCACTGATGTTAAGGGTTGTGATGATTAATTGCTGCACCCTTTTGTGAACAGATTACAAACATTGTCAATGACCAGAAGCAGGCCAAGTCAGTCTGCAATTTGTTCAGTAGCACATCAAAAATTATAGATAATCACATGCAGAAGTGTGCAACACAGTCTGAGGGCAAAACATCAGAAGAGCATTTGGCTTTTTCTGAAGGAAACAGTTTCAGTGGCATTTGAGGCAGTAAGGAAACTTATTCTCTCAAGCTCACCTAGAAATTTTCTTCAGGTAATGGAGCACTACAGCCTAGCCATTCCTTCCTTGCACCTTTGCTTTCTAGAGATGGGAGTCAGACATCTTGAATACCTTCACTGATGATTAGAATGATTTCTTAATTTGCACCATGTATTGTGTACAGTACTGTCTGAATAGAACTGTTAGTGCTGGAGAGAATATGAACTGCAGTGGCCATGTCACTCTCAGTTTTCTGTCTTTTTGCAGTCTCCTAAGTGGAAAAATTCTGACACCTTTAAATCTCAGCAGAGAAGGTCTGTTACCAAAACTATACCAGTCCCCTCTGCACAAGAGCTGGGATGGTAAATCACAGTAAAGTGCTATCAGTGCAGGAAGGACCCCTAGGAGAAATGGCCAGTGAAGTGAAACCTGCAGATGACTTTGGCTACAGTTTCTTCCTTGTAAATTGTCCTGCTTGTTTCATCTATTCTGAATGCATCTCCACGGCAGTTAAGAACAAACTGATAGACAGGTCTGTAAATGCTAGGAATGCAGAAGGATTGACATTTTAAAGGTAAATATTCGGACTTTTCATCCAGGAGATGCAACAGCTGCCACAAATACTGATATAACTTCTGACAGATAGTGATGGGTGATATGTATATCAGTTCAAGCTGAGATGCAACAGCTTAGTTAAAAGCATTATGTGTGAACCATGAGACTGAACCCAGCTGTCTTCAAACTCTTATCCTGGAAAAATTACCTACTTAAATGCCAGGTATGGTATCAAATACCCTTTGAATTTAAGGAGAATGAATTTGTGATCAGGTCCTTATTAGGGAGGTTTTAAATTCATAAATACTGATGAAACAGTTGCTCAAGCAATTGTTTGTCAACCAGGGCTAATTGAAAAACACTATACTCTAGCCAAGGCCCCAAATTCCTCCAATTGCCTGTGAAAGGGATCATTTAAAGGCATTATGCAGGTGACACAGTTCCTCTGCAGGTGAAGACAGGTCACGTTTGTAAATGTGTATGCCCAGAATCATCAGTAGGCAATGTTGAGCTTGACAATGATTAAAGGCAGGCTCCAGGGGACCATGTCCCCATGTGGTATAACTTTTACTGATAGGTTTGATAACTTTCTTTTGCAGTTTGACATCCAGCTTGTGTAACGTCGACTAAGATGCCAGAACAGCTGCTGGATTATTTTTCTGTCACTGCCAGAAGCAGTTAAGTTGCAAGGAGATTTGGTTTGAAATCAATCTAGAAATTTTCAAAAATTTAAAGCTTACTTGATTTCCATGGCAAAACAGTCACACTGAAAGAATGGGAGAACAGTTCAATTCCTTGGTACTTCCATTCTAACCAAATCCCATGGTGCAGAGGCAAAGAAAGTAGAAACAATATAGAAATATGTGGGTATTTGACTTCTTTGTATTCTTTTATTTGTATTCTTTTATTCTCCATTAAACTTCATTTGACTCTGACTAACTGTGTTAGTGTATGTTATTTTTATCAAAGTGTGAAACAAAGATCTGGAAAGATATAGCTGTTATCAACGTGAACATAAAGTAGTAATTTAAGGGGGAATACTTGAATACATAGTTTACTCAGTTCATGGGGTGTTTTCTTAACCTTTGACACCAATGTTTGAAGAGATCTTCGAAAAGGAGAACTATCCACCAGTAAATGTCTTTGGTTTTAAAATATATGGGTTCAAGGGACAGTAGCACTTAAATAGTGAGTAGTATTCTAAATCATTAACCACAGCATGTTTTAGTTAGAAATTTCTTTTTTATGTTAATATTAGTTATTGCATAATATTTTCCAGGCTTCTGTGGCTGCTTCCCAAATGTTTGCATGCAGAATAATAAATCTCCCTGATTCATGAGCAATATATGCTTATACTTTTTTTTTATAGAAAGACTTCAGTTTATTCTTTCTGCTACTGTGAGGTCTCCTAGGAATAAACAACATTGTATATACTTTTAATATTTTTTTCTTATAAAAATAGTACTACTATTCCTCCTTCTCCTCCTCCTCCTAATAATAATAACAATAAATATCTTAATAATAAGTGGAATTATTGTTATTTATTCAAGACATTAAAACATTTTTCACTTTCCCTTGGGGAACCCATAGCTGGTGTTTACAAGATTGCTTTGATATTTTAATTTGTTAATAGAGAATAAATAAGACGTCAGCAACTGCAAGAAGAAAGCTGTTTTCTGGAGGAACAATAGTTTCAGGTGTCCTGCTTTTATGCTTTATTTTTTCTTTGCTTACTTGCTTACTTGCTTGCTTTTCTCCTTTTTTCTATTTTTTCTTTTTTTTTTTTGTGGGGCTGGAGAGGGTTATTTTTTCTTTGTGTTTTTTTGTTTTGTTTAGTATGGTTTTCTTTTTTTTTTTTTTTAATACACCTATAAGTCAAAGCTAGACAGCAACTGCACCATCAAGGCTTTCCAGTCTCATTTCGTGATTCTTCCCTACCTCCAGTCTTGACACTGATAAGTACATCAAATGTTTGGTTGTAGAAAAATGATAATGAGTTTTGAATTGTGTGCAGTTACGGAGAACTCCAGAAGGTAAAATTAATTCTACAAAAGTCACTCTCTCTGTCCTGTTCTCCCTGCCTTTTGGCTGCATCAGACTAATTCACTGTAAGAATAATTTAAAAATACATTTGATAAAATAAAATATTATTGCAACATTTCCTGTTAGTCATCCAATTAGACCGTACCATATATAAATCTTATAACACAGATAATTATCTCCTTTTTTAAATAAACGTACAGTTCAGTATGTATTGTAGGCACTTTAAATGGGCTGTTCTTCATACATTCCAGTTTTAGAAGCAGATATTTCTATGCAAATATAGACAGTAGCACAGACTGCATGCTTTTCCTATCACATCCAGTAAGTTATTAAAATGCACAGCTAAGTGACCAGATCTAAATATTAACTTTTTTTTCTAACAAAGTTAAACAATCATTTAAATATCAGACTCAGATTTGGTGTTGGGAAGTTATTCTGCAAATCATATAATTATCCACACATGTAAAACTACTTATGTATATAGGTGTTTTGCAGAATAAAAGGCTTCAGATAGATTCTGAATTACAGTAGTCAACAGCTTTCTATTTCAGTCAATGAAGTGGAACATTGGAACGCTAGTCAGTCAGCTTAAGCATTAGGTACTCATGGCAAGACTGGCAACTAATAAACAGGACATGTTAATTTCCCACTATATGGAATCCTACATGAAAAAAAATATATACTTTGGATGCATGCTTTGTTTTGCATGGGTGCTGAACACAAAAAAAATCATTAGAATGGGATTCTGGAGCAACAAATTAGGAAGCACCAATGACATATTGTTTTAAGGAAGAATGAGTAAGTTCCACCAAGGTCAGATGAAGAGGACTAATTTACAAGAATGTGGCTTTCTTATTTGGTAAATCTGATATTTCTTTATTCAGTAAGTTAGAAGGCTTTGCCAGTTAAAACCTGCTGAAATGAGATTAAACCGAACTAGACAGTATTTTTAGATATATTGCTACTATGGGTAAAGGGCAAATAGTGTTGATTAGGAGAAAAGGGGATCAGGACTAGAAATGACCCAGACCTTCTGACACCATGAAGATGGGGATTATATAAATACAGACAAAACCCTCATTTGAGAAGGACATAAAAGGCATGAATAGAAGGGAAAGGCAACCCCATCACTTAATAAATGTCTTTTTGTTTATAGGTAGAGTTCCATTATTAGCTGAAAAGAAATTTAAACAAATCAGAGATTGCTCATCATTTCACAGAGGTCACTGACAACATAAGCACAGACTTTTTAAAGCTGCTTGTAAATAATGAAGAAATTGAAATATTACGGTTGTAGTGAAGAAGATTATTGGATAAGATCATTCTATTAGAAAATATAGGTTTCATATTCAAAGCAGAGGCAGCCCTAAAGACAATGGCAAAGCCAACGCCTCCTTCAGAGTCATATCAATGTCTAGTGATTTAATAATTTTTTTGTTTCTTTCCTAATCAGGATGCATTAATTGCCAGACAACAATCAGAACAAGGCAAGATAACATTCCTCCTTTTTTAGAAAGCTTCCTTAATGACAGCTTGACTATACAGTCACATGAATCCTTAATTCTCTTTTTCATGCATAGTCTTCATGAATACAGTGGAGCTGAATAGCTCTAGAAAACAAATTCTTCACGTTTTTTACACAAAAAAAAATAGTTGGTGGGCACTTTTAATGAAACTTAAGTACCATTCCTCTCTGACTTGGAATGATTAGCCCATAGATCAGAAATTCAGTCTTTTCAGCTAAGACTGAACTAAAAGATAGTCAGCTGAGATGATGTTTATTACCCTTGCCTGAAAGGAAACTGGCTCAAGCCACCGACTCATTTTAGTGAAGCACAAACTCATCCTCAGATGGTAATGACTCTTGGTTCACTGCTGACTGCGACTTGAATCGAATCAATGACCCAGAGTTAAAGGCTCCATGAACTCCTAGCAATTCACCATGTCATTCAGGAGTTCAGGGAGATGGGAGGGGTGAAAGGAGTGTCAAAATTTACAAAGGATTTAGCAGGAGTATATAAGGCTTTATCATACACTGGCAGAGTTCACTACTCCAGATTTGATAAGTGAGATCTATAGGTACAGAAGAGTAGAATGTAATAAAAAATATGAACATTACAAATAAATATGTACTGCAGGAAAATATTTTTTTTAATTCTCTATTGCATGAGATAAAGAATTTTTGAATCAAAGAAGTGTCACCCCTTGGAAGGATTTTAAATATTGAAATCCTAAACTTCTCATGTAAACAAATGATGAACTTTTGAAATATAACTGCATAGTTAGTTGACCATAATTTGAGAGTTATTATTTGGTCTTCTTTCATTTTAGCACTGACATTTGTCATTCATATACATACATACAATCATGCACATGTGTGTGCGTATACATGCACATATGGTATAGCACTGGAAATAAAATCAGTGAGTTTACTAACCTTGGATATAATAATAGTCATTATCACTCACTAATACGTAGTGTATGTTTTTACCATCATGATTAACTATTTTTTCTTTCTTTTATTGATTCAATATAATTATTATCTATTCCCCCTTGAATGTTGATTTTTGTCTCTCTTTTTTAGAAATTAGTTTTCTAGATTACCTGTCATAGTAGTCATTTGTCTGTAGTGACAGTATGGTTCTGTTTTTTTACCTCATTATATCTAAACCCAGAATTTTCTAGTCTCTCTATAGAACTTTTCTGAATTTCATTTAGGGAGCAAAGACCGATTATGAAATTTAGACTTTGAAATCTGATAGTATTTTGAATTCCTGCATAGTTTGTTGGTTTTTATTTTGTTGGTTTGTTTGTTTTTTTTTCATTTATGGCACTGTATTGACTTATGTAGAGGTGATGCACTAGCACTTAATGTTTTTGTCAGATTTGTAAAATTTCCCTCTCTATTGAAAATTAATTCTTCAAATTTTTTGATTTAAAATCCTTGGGCTAGACTACCCACAGACTACCCATAGACTAATAATTGCTAAATTAGTCAAACTTGCCAGGCACTGTAAAAATACAGCTGTATTTCAGTTTTACAGGAAGAAAATTAATAAAGCTATCCAAAAGATGTATGGAGAGAGGATGTCTTTCACTGACTATTAGAGTCCAAAAGGTTTAATTTCCAAGTTTTCAATATAATCTTCAGTAGCAACTTCTAAAACCTGCAATTCTTGTTTTTATGTCTGAGGTAACAAAAAAGATCAAAAATTCACTTGGTATTTATACTAGTTAAAGTTAATTACTGACCTCTTTACCAATTCTATAGACTACTACTAACCTTCTCTGCAGGAAGGTGGTGATTTTAAGAGTTATGATTGTTAATGGCCTTTGAATGCAGCAATCTCAGACCACTTACTCCCCAGTGTACCACATGACTCAGACTTTTTCAGATGGGAAAATGATAAGACGATGAAGAAGATAGAAGGTCAATCTTGAGGCAACCTCAAGAAAATTGCTGCAAAATGAATCGTGCAGATCTGCAGTGCTTTACCCAGCATTTTTCTGTTAAAATTTATCAAACCAAAGCCTGTTGACATGAAAGTGAATGAAATGATTGTGCAGTATACTCTAAGAAGCCAGCTCACCGGCTTTGTGTGTCATCTCAGCTATAAATAAAAGAGAATCCAGCAAATATTCTGCATACTGGTGCTATCCATAACATTTTATACAGATCTGTCACATGCTTAAATCTCATAATTAGTTTCAACTGTAAAATAAAAAAAAATCAGATCCTTGAAATTTAACAGCAGTTTATTTTGCACTTATTATCAGTTAAATCAAACTGTGAGTAGTGATATTTCTTCATCTGGCTATGCAGACCTATATACATAATAAACTAATCAGTCCTATACAGATGATATATCCCTAATGAAGGAACATACATTCAAATGAGCACAGCATTGTTGCTAGGAAATTTCATATCTTAGTCCAAATCTCTGAATGAAGGGGTAAGGAAAAGAAAGATAGTTTTACCCACCGTCATTCTAAATCAGAAATCTTTCCTCAATACTGGCAGCCCAAGTTACCCTGTCTTTGTCAGGCGACGTGTATTTAGGAATCATGAGATTTAACAATATGCATTTCAAACTGCTCTGTTTTCTATATTCATATCTTTCAGGGTTTAGTGTTGCAAATTTTGTGTCTCTTATAGCTAGGAACTTGCTATTTATTGCAATGAATCTCGTTGTTTGTTGTAATACTTTTTCATGGCTCCCAGTGCTGTAATTATGACAACCAAACTAACTGCTGTATGAGTCAGAACAGAACCACTGGAGAAGAGCAATAACATACAGCTCTGAACAAGTTCCTCAGGGTTGGAAGAACAGGTACATGTTTCACCCAATTTTCCTGCCTTCTCACACTGTTGCTCACTGTCACTGTCAGAACCAAGGAAACCTCTGAACAGAGAGATGCAGAGTACACACCCTCACCGTATAGGTTTCATTGTTATTAGTGGTCATATCTGAGGCTGGGGAGTCATTACATTTAAGGATTTTCTGTACAGTGCAAAGAAAGGTTGGTGAGACAACTTGTGCTTTGCTTCATCTAATTTATAGTATGAATATAGCTAGCCTTGAATAACGTGGACATAAACTAGTCAACTTGACATGAGGATTCACACTACTCTTGGTTGACCAAGGCAGGACAAAAGCAGTCCCTCAAACCTTGTTCAGTAGATTCATAGTACAGTTTTGGGAGGTATTATTAATTTCAACATTGCTTCTGATTAGTGTAACTTGCTCAAAAATGGAACTACTAAGTAGTTTATGAGCTTTTATTTGAACCATCACATGAATTCTTTGTCAAATTTTAGACCATATATTTCATACAAGAAAAATGGCTGAAATTTCAATGGTGTAGGCAAGACAATTATAGAAAAACTCCACTCCCAAAAACTTGTTCTAAATGTTTTATCACACCCTGGGTACTAATATATGACAAAATCCTTCTGCTCTTAGTGTTGCCACATTTGTGTGAGATGAAGGTTGTTGTCTCACCCACACAGACGATAGGATGACACTTTAATTGGAAAGTGACATTGTTGGGAACATTTATGAATAATTTAGTATGTCCTCCCCACTCATCTTTTTATATGTTCTTCAAGCCATTATTTTATTTATTATTTATTAAGAACCGACACTGTGCTGAGAGCTGTACAGAATAAAGAAGAACACAAAGTCCCTGCCCTTGTGGATCTTATGCAGCAAGAAGCATAGAAAGCTCTTTTCTGTCCTGTTCATGAGATGGTAAACACATTCTGGCTATATTCTAGAATTTTTCCTCTCTTGGAATTCACTTTTGCTGACAAATATAACAATAAAATTAATAATAAAAATATCTCAGTATGAATGTACAGTTAAGCTTGATTGTTTTAAGGTTTTTCTTACCCTCTGAGACCTTCACCTCCTGTTCTAATATTCTTTTCCGCATAGAAAGGCACAGATGTTCTTGTTGGACTGAAGTTAATAGATCTTGCCTGTGTTGACATCAGAACATGTCAACAGAAACAATTCTGTCTTTCTTTATGGGGAGCTGAAACTTCTAACCTTTTACAAAACATTAGCATTCCTTAATTCTTTGCTTACTTTTCTCTCTCTTTTTTTTTCCTGTCTTCTTTTGCACCTGCATATCAAATTGCTTGTGACAGATTGGATTAAAAAGCTTTGCTTTGACCGCAGAACTCTGGCACTGCAGACCCATGTCCTCTATTCAGACCTGTAACACAGGCATACAAAGAAGCAACAAGATTAATTGGTTGATTTGTCCATACAGTTCCTTACTGATGCTGGATTGATTTGTTGATATTTATTAACCTAGAAACAACTCTTATCTTTATCTTATTATATCTGTTATCTGCATTAACTTGTTGGACATGAAACACACGACCAACTTTTGTTGTTAAAAGATGAAAAGAATCTTGAATAGAATAATGTATTTGGGATTAAGTAATTGTTTACAGTCTAATGTGAGGCTTTTAATTTCATTATAATTTTCTACTGAAAGACTTAATATATTTTACTTTCCAGTGTGTATGCTTTTTATATGTGTGATTTTTAGCAGTTCACATTCAGAAAGTTTCTAATCACTCAGAATATATTGAAGAAATACTCAAGTATGTCTTGGTGTAACAGGTGCACCTCACTAAAAGCATTTATTTTTAGAGAAGCTGATGCCTAAGGAAAAACATTCCATTAGAGACAGCTGCACTCATGTGTTGTGCCTCTATGCTGAGTTTCTGTCCTTCAGTTATTTGGGGCTTTTCCCCTGCTGGAAATCAACCTCTCCTGGGACATTGCACTATTTTCTACAGTAATTATGATGTAGTGTATTGGGAGTTTGTGGAGGACTGAATGAAATTTTAAGCTGAATAATCAAACCATCCAAATTAGACTTAGTTTAGAGGGGGAAATACACCTGAGATAGGCAGAATACTGAGTAGAAGACTATTTCAGGAAATTTTTTTTTTGAACTTTCCTTTACGAATAGAGAAAAAACTATTGCTGCCATTTGCACCCCAAATTTGACATTGCACAAGTGTTAACATTAGAGCCTCAAGCTGTGTCAGGGCAGGTTCAGGTTTGACATTAGGAAGAATGTCTTCACTGAAAGGTTTGTCAAGCATTGGAGCAGGCTGCCCAGGGAAGTGGTGGAGTCACTAACCCCTGCTGGAAGTGTTCTAGAAACAACTGGACATGGCACTTAGAGGGTGGTGTTCGGTCAAAGGTTTGACTTGATGATCTTGGAGATCTTTTCCAACCTTAATGATTCTATGATTTAAGGGCAAGCTAAATTGAAAACAAGATTTTCAGAGAAAAAAACACACTAAGTTCTTCAACAGCAACAAATCTGTGACGAAGAATGACAGACAACATGCTGGAAAGGGAGAAATTTACAGGATCCAGTGCAGTAGACAGTCTCAGTGCAGTGTGAACAAGATGAATGTGCATGAAGCCTAATTATCTAAGAGTGAAAGGTCATAAAAATCTATTTGCAGCATGATGTACAAAGGTCATGATCAGATTGAAATTTTCTGTGCTCATTGAAAACACAATAAAGTATCAAGCGGGTGCCCTACAACTATGAATAGTAAAGAAAAAAGGCATATCATTGAGCCACCTGCTTAAACTTTTGTACTACCTTAATATTGCAAATAATGAGAAGTGGGTTTTTGGAAGACAATATTCCTGAAAGACTCCATCCACTTTCAAGATCTAGAATGCTGACAGAATTGAAAGCACCTCTCTAAAATTACAGTCCTTTGGAATCAATAGTGTAATATTTGTAATTTGTTTCTTTTTTTTTTACAGACTATTTCAGTATTATTTTTGTTTTCAGTTTATGTAATGAAATAGACTAGAATGCATCTTTTTTTTATCTGTGATTATATTGCTTACTCAGGGGTGCAGATTATCTGTTTTGCTTTGTCTGTTTTGTTATAACATTTCAGTGACAAAACAAGCCTTGTGCAAGCAAGCAGATTTGTATAACCAGCAGAGAAGACATTGAAACAGCAACACCTAAACCTAAATTTATATACTCGGAAATCTATTTATGCTGGTTCTGAAGGTAAATATAATCTATACAACAAGAGAAAAAATTATCTGACCTGTCAGAAGAGGATGGCTACCAGAAGGTTTTCCTTATGACATTTTTTGTCAGTTAGGACATGAAAGGTAACTAGTCCATACAGGGAACTGCTGTTCAGTGTTAGTCTGAGCATGATCACTGAAAAGTTGAATTAAGTTCTGAAGATTGTGCATTAATTCCCCTTTGAGTTTGCTTCCCTCTTGTTCTGAAACATGGATTCTCCTTTCTTAACCTCCTATTAAAAAAAGACACAACTTAGAGGAATGACCCTGCTGGATACAGGGTGCAGAGTGGCTGGTGACTACTGATTTGATACACTTACACAGAGAGAAATTCCTTCAGCTTTCTCACTTAGTCTGCATTGTATTTTCCACTACAAATTCACATCAAAGGGAAGAAAATTAATTTTCTGCCCACACAGGTACCAAACCTGCAAGTGTTGACGTGCCAACATTAGGGCACAGGCCCTCCTCATGCAGGCTGCACAGTGGCTGCACACAGAGCCCAATCCAAGATCAAGGGAACCACGTGCTCAAAGTCTCTCCTTCTGATACCTTATGTATATTCTGTATCACCTAGAAATGGGGTAAAAATAGATACCGAAAAACCTGTTTCTTTCTCACATAATATGCAGTCTCTGAAACCATAATGTTATTCAATATTAATATGCTAATAACTGTTGTCATCACATTTCAAACCTTAAACAAAAGAAGCTCTTGCTGCCTGTATTTTCTTCCTACTTTCTTTACTTCTATAGCATTTCACTAAACGGTTTCTAGTGTCTTATCAACACTCAGTTCAAAACTTAGTACCTTAACAAAGATGCTGCTGTCATTTTATTAACATCTTTCTTTTTTTTCCTTGCCTAGAAATTAGGATTAAATTGCAATTTATGTTCTTTCAAAGACATATTTGTGAATGAGGTGACCACCACAAGATATTTTCCTTTGTGTCAGTCACGGAAATCTTCCTGACAGTGAAATGAGATTCAGCATTGCTAACGGAAAGATAAAAATACTGAGTATTTATTTCACAATTTGGTAATAACGAAGCAGACTGAGGGAATGATTGGTTGAATGCACTTGGAATAATAATAAAGGGCAGGGCAGATGCTGAAAGATATTTTCATGTTTCTTCTTCTAATTGATGTTTGCTTCTCACGTCCTTTGTGTGCATTTCCTGAATTAGTATAGCATTCTCTGAGGGTAAATCAACAGAATTTCCCCCCCCGACAGCTGCATCTTTGATGGTACTCAAGGAATAGTTCTAGACTTGAAACTTGGCACCAGTGAAAAGGCTGCACTGGACTCAACTGGTTCTAGATATCAGGAAGAGGTCGACTGCTCTGTCTCTAAACCCAGGGCCATCTGCAGTGGGCTGCAGCTGTGGGACACACAAAATCTGCAGGTGCTGTGCCACACCTAACATTAGCCTGTTGAGAGCTCAATGATTCCTCACAAAACAACTCTACATTTTACACCAGAGCTCACACACCTGTAGCCAGCTTGGAGTACCAGGTGGTTGGCAGAAAACTCTGCTTACGTTAAATGTCTGCTTAGAGTAAGTAGTGGCAGAACCCCTGTGACGAACTTGAGTTAGGGTCTGGTGACAAACAGACAGCCAGATGGGGGGAAATGGTTGGCTGAGAGAACTGAATGAGAGTAAATGGCACGTGATCTCACCCCTACTGATACCTTGAAAAGTAAGTCTTTATGTTGATCAAAGAATATTAGAAAACAACTTAAAGTGTAACGGTGAATTTTACATCACAGTACATTAAAGCTCTGTGGGCCACTTTTTTTATAGCTACTAGCTGTACCTGTTGCTAATGAGTACTAATGAGTTACAGTACCTGTATCAAATTAGTATCATTAGAGGTACTAGCAGCATATCTGATTTCCCTTCTTTTAGAGATCAATGGAGGTTTTGCCTCTGAATTTGAATATTATTTCAGTTCAGTTGTTAGCAAAACAATGTTACAACTTGTAAGTTTTGAGTGCCTCAGTAATAGGCACAGAAGTAAGCAATGGGCCTAACTCCACCACTGGACAAAGCCTGCTCTCTATAACTAACTCCTGCAGTAGGTGTTGGTATACACATCTGGGTCCTGTTGATTGATGAGTACCCACCTGTGAGAAACTGGACTGTTCATGGTTAATGGCTCAAACAATCGACCACTTGCAATAACTGCCCAGGTTCAGAGGGTGTGCACACCCATCACCAGGGGCTACAGCTGGATGTTCAACAAGGTATGGGAAGACTTGGCTGATAAGAGGCAAATCCTGCAGGTGGGATAAGTGCTTTTTATCAGGATAAAGTTCCTTACATAATGTCTCAGCTGTGAAAACTCCCCTCTGGGAAAATACTGGGACATTCACATGTAATCTGATGGTATTAATTCCTACTGATGAACCATAATGGGCCATCACTGAGTCAACTGTGTCGACATAAAAGGCAATTGTAATGCCTTAGACCATCGAAGACTCACAAAGGGTCCCATGATCCAAAGTATTACATCATCCAGTATAAAACTCTCCACCCCAGGTGGGGTACCTAGGCATTCCCATCTGAACCTAAGTGTATATTAATTCATAAAACTTTGTGTTTTGGGGTCTTCCCCTACTATGGGACAGATCCAGACTGCAACCCTCACCTCGACAAGACTGAGACCCTCACCATAGAGAAGATCAGAAGAGGACCAACAGGACACTCTCAGAATCCACAGAGTGGTGGTATTTTTCTAATTGATCTGTCTTTCTGTCACTTTTTTTCTCTTCCTCTCTCTCTTTTTTCCTGTTTCTTCCTATCTCTCTGTACCTCATGTTTACCGTTAAATAAAAATCTGTGCTATTGACTTCCACGTATGGGTTTTTTTGTGCCTTAATTTGGGCAGAGGTAACTCACAAAATTTTAATAATTAGATCATAACACCATCTCCTGTAGAGACACCTTTTGTAAGGGACCTTGGAAAAAGATGATCTGCAAGATGGCTCAACTAAAGCTTTCCCTACCAAGGCAGGCTACACAAATGTAGTTTGGGTGCAAACAGACTGATTACTCACTTCTCTGAAGGATGACATACACCTTAATTTTTAAAGGGCCTTAATTCCCAATGTGTGAATTTGTGTATTTATGGTGTGCTTGAGCTTCACTTGATCCCAAAATACAGTTCCGAAAAGCACTTAACAGAGGGAAAGGATGAGGAGGAAGGAAAGGTATATATGTAACTCTGTGTTCTTCCTTCCTCCTGTCTTGACATCTATTGAGAACTTTGGCTCCAGGGAAATAATGTTCTACATTCCAGCATTATATTATGTATTTTATGAATAAAACATGAATTTGGTTAGCCCAGAAGCAACATACTGTTTAGGAGAATTTATTTTTTCCTGCCCACCTCAAATCCATGGTATTTTCTCCACGATTTACAGTCTTGATAACAGTCAACTTGCGGTGAATTTGGCCTTATTCACATTTCATAGCCATGTTTTTCTTCATATTCCAATCATGCAAGTATGCTTTAAGTAAATAAATATTGCTTCAGCAAAACTATGATCTCAAGAGGATGTAGTTAACTTTTAAAGTGGAGTTGAAAAGTGATCCTAGGTGTTTTATAAAGCCAAAATGAAATAGGAAGATCTGAATTGCAGCTCTGCAGACTAGCCACAAGATCAATAGGTATATTTGACGGAGAGATGTATGCTTCATTGTCGCATAACACCAAAGGCTTTAAATTACATTTACAAGACTACATGAGTGTGGAATTCACTATACAGGAATTCATTATTTATTTCACTTCTGATTGTTTTTACCAGCATCTACCTCTCTTCAAGGCAAAATCAGCAAGGTGCTAAGGGGTTTTTGGGATTACTAACTAATGTCTGTATTTGTGCAGAGTTTTGATTGCCATGATGGGCAGACATCACAGGGCAAAAAATAAAGAGCAAAAGGCATCACTAATGTGCTATTGAGCTTACATGAAATTCTAACAGTCCCTTAAAAATACACGTCCAGAGTACTGACTTTGCACAGTGAAAAATTTAACAGCAGGAAGTGCAGATGGTCAGCTTTATGGAAATGACAATGGTCAGTGCTTGGTCAACTTTATTTGCCACCACCGGGGCACAAACATAACAATCCAGTGATTAATGAAAAGATTAAATGCCATTTCTTCTGAATATTATACAATATCCTAATATTTAACCCCATGGGTGCAGTGGTTTGAACCAGGTTTTCCCCCTGAAGCTAAAAGTGGTAACCCCCGAGGGGGTGGTGACACTTGGGGTTTGACCCAATCAGTGCTCCTGCAAAATATAAACATATCTCTGGACCGGAAAAGAGGAAGGGGGACTTGTCGTTGAAGAAGAGTGGCCATGTTGTGGTGAGGCCACGAGGAGCTGGGGCAAGAGCCCTGGGGGCTCTGCCCCCCCCAGCCCCCAGCTGGGGGTGCTATGGGGACTTGGAACGGTGTTGAACTGGGCTAAGTGCCTGTAGCTGGGAAGCTGAAGAAGTTTTCTCCACTGTGAGTGGGCAGACGGAGCAGCAGTAGAACAGCAGTGTCCGAAGAGCAGTAGCAAAGAGCCAACAGATAAGGACCGAAGGAGCAGCAGAAGCCGGCATGCAGTCGAGGCAGACACAAAGTTGTCAGAAGAAAAGGAAAGCAGCAGCAGAAAAGAGAACCGAGTCACTGCAGAGAGCGAGTTTCGGGGGGTAAGAACTAAACAACCAAAACCCCCAAACTCCCTGGAGACTCCTCTCAGAGAGAGGAGGATGATTGGACTCACTTGAAAGAGTCTTGGAGTGCAGTATGCACTGAGAGAGGAGCAAGAAGCTCAGGCCCTCCTGAGAGCAAAGCCAGGACGGCCAAAGGAATGTGTGCGTGGGGTGACCTTGGCCCCCCTTGCTGCAGCTTCAGAGAAGCTGGCAGCCATCTTTGAGTCAGAGCATGGGAGCTCTGCATAGGGGCTTGATTTCCCCTGAGGATACCAGACCGTCACGAAGACCCCCGTGCTTCGTGATATGACTGTGGTGGAGCAACCTTGTCTGGGGTCAAGCAGCCCACGGAAAGACCCCTTGTTTGGAGACGAGGGGCTGAGAGAGGCTTGGAGGCCTCCCTCGTGTGCATTGGCAAGGACCCAGCAGCAACTGCTTCATGAAAGACACAGAGAGCCTGCTGCTTAGAAAGACCTGCTGCTGAGAGACTGGAAGGAGTCTTTTCTTCTTCTTCTCTCCTGGACTTTTATTTGGAGGGAGAAGAGATTTGACCCACTGTAAATATTATTGTCATGGTAGAGATAGATATAGAGTTAAGATTGTATGCAGTGTATTATAGTATTTATTTATTTGTACAGTCCTGTAATATATTCCCTTCCCCCCATATTGAGTCCTGTGTTTTTGTCTGGAAAAAACCCATCTCACATGGGGTTGAGATGTGGGAGGGGGGCTAGGAATCAGGAATGGGATTCTGAGGCTGCTCAAACCATGACAATGGGATAGCCTGAACTCTCTAACATCCCTTTTCTCCCTTTGTTTCCAGTATTAAGGATTTCCCTCACTCCATAGAAAATAAATTCTATCAAAACTGTTCTTTACTTTGCTGATATTGTGTCTCTTTGTATCTAGTGATTAGAAGCGCTATGTTTTTCTTGCCTCTGATACAAAGTTTGCATTCTGCATAGATCCAGTAAGGTTTACTGATGAAAACAAAGTATTCTGTAAATATTATCTTAATATTTTACATTTATCTTCCTATTTGAAAAGAAGTGAGAATTGCTGGTGTCCTTGCAGTAGAAGGACTTATGTGAAGGCTAAATTAACTGGCTCACTGCCTTTCAACTAAGGTCACCATGTATCCTGTATCCTGTTTTCTGGTCCATTTCAAGCTTCACATCAATTGTTGACATGGAGTTTGTTGATGAACGCGCCCTAAGAGGACCATAAACAAATTTGTGGAGCAAATTAGAAAGTTATAAAAGCGATGATATACCCAGTGATTTTGCACTCTCTATCTTGTGTATGCATCTTAATTTCCAGATAGCTGCATCACAAAATGAAAAGAGTTAATAGCCTTCTTGTTCTTTGTGTTCCCCTTCCCCCTTCTGTTAGGTTTCAGTAGACTATTTTAATAAAAGGAGGAAGGAACACTATTCACTAGAAAACAGTTATTCAGGTACAATAATTTGTACTTTATGTCATATTATAATGGTGAGTGTAAATTTTCCTTTGAACCATGTTTTATTAACATTTTTTTTCCACAAAGTTACATCAAAAGACTCTATAAATAAGTGATGTGCTCAGCCTGCCAGCTCTTACATGCATACCAATTACCTCTATTGGTTTCAGGACACGTACTCAGTACTTTAAACAACCCAGATAATATTGCAAACTGAAATATTCAACATCTCCATCTTGGTATGCTGTCACCATGCAGAGAATGATTATAATTGGTAATCAGTTTCACTGTTGGTAAGTTGAGTGGCACGATGCATTTTATATCCATGCCTATGTCAAACTCAATTAACATTCTAACACAGTGTATTTCAGAGACACAGAGCTAATCTGAGGGAACAACGCAATCATTTTTTTGATGTTCAAAATTCTCAGTTCCATGAAGGGAAGAATTTGAAGCACAAATACGTTTATTAATACTGTAGCACTTTCTATTTTTGTTTGCTAAAGGAAGCAGGGACAAACGTATATCTTCCATCTCAAATTCCTGTCGTAAGTGGGGCATGCCAATGACATGAGAAACTGCAGTGAAATCAGAAACACAAAATAATCAAGATTTTTCTTTGTGATTACATACTGCTGCATCAATGTATGTCATTCATTATGATACTGTGAACTGAAAAAGGGCTTAATTCTTAAGAAAAAAAAGATCAGGATGTCAAAACTCATATCTTTACATCTCAAGAGAAAGACATTACACTTATTTTCTAGTAAGAGGGATATTCTTTTCATTACTCTCTCTCTTGCTTCACAATCCCAGGTTCAAGGTTATACTCTTCTATTTAGTTCTGCTAATACCTGTAGGCTGGCACAGACCCCTTCTGAACAAGGTATAGACTATAATCTTTATGATGATATGCTGTTGTCTCTCTTGTTCTTGACCACTGAAGCCTAGTATTACAAACTATTCATCTTACCTGATGAATTCATCAGAATAATTCTGTGCTTATTGGAAGCTGTTCTGAGAAGTTACTGATATAAAGATAATTTATCAATCTCTGGGTGCCAACTGTGTCTCTGGTTTGAACATATTGATTTTTCTTACACCATTTGCTAAGATTCCTTTGAGAGTATCAGCATTTGGTAACAGGGCAGAAAACAGGTATCTAAGTCAATTGCTACCTTTATTGCAATAGAAAATTTCAGTGTTATTAATTATTTTTGACATTTAAATGAAATATCTTATTAATATTAACATTTTAGCACTCTCAGGAAGAAGTTTATACCCTTTTCTGTATTTAAAATATATTTCATATGAGCAGTCTGGCTTTAAGCCGTGGGGAATAATGTTTGCACTACATCATTACAAAGAATTTTTCTCTGTGTTAACTTAGCTGTTCCTGAGAGGGGCTAATAAACATTATGTTGCATCTGACCACTCAATTTCCCTGAAAAGCAATATATTCAATACGGCAAAAGCCCTTCTTTAGGCAGTGCCATTTACAAAGACCATTTTTCTATTTACCCCAAGACTAAATTGCAACAGCACTGCGTGGTACTTTGGCCACAGGGCTGATTAAGGTAACACATTTTTAGCAGGACTCCAGGTAATGCAGTTTCATTCCTCGACACTGCTTTAGTATGTGCAGTACAATTACTCAGTGGCAGAATTTTCTCTGTTTTGACTATTGTCACAGACTAAATTTGGTTTAACAATTTGAGGATTTTTTTTAATTTGTCAGCTCCTGAGAATGTGTGAACAATGGTCTTCATCACAGTAGGAGCAGAAAGTGTATAATAGACTTTTATAAATGCTGTGTAGTAATAGTATTTGTGTGGCATATTTAATTTAGTACAGGGAGCTGAATCTGTACTGTGATGTACTATCTGATTCTGTGAGTAGCCTTATTAAAATGCTCCACAGGTTTGGCGAATAAATATGTGAAATAAGATCTTAGAATCTAACAAAATTATTATTGCTATAGTGTTAATTAGGAAAATACTAAAATCATAACAACCTATATCATATCTGCTGCGCTAGAGTCTGGACAATTCCTGTTATTTAAAAGCTGCAGTACAGCATTTTAAGTTGCAGATGTGTTGACATTCAGTGATCACTGGGAATAAGAGTATGAAAGATTTTGCCATTACATGCAATCCTTTTCTTGGAGTCTTTTTCCCTCTCCTTTCTGTCTCTTCAGACACCAAAACGGGACAATTTCTATTTAATTCTCATTTATTTAACATATTATCTGTTATATATGTTATATATATTATCATATAGTGACCTAAGGTAGCAAAAGAGATTAGAAGTAATTTTAGGAATGCAGTAGTGATAATAAAACAACTATGGTGCCAAAGCACTTCTTACATCATACAATTTTGTCCGTAAATTAAACTTCCTTCTTTCTCAAAAAATAACCTTTGAGATCAGTGGCCTCATCTATCAGCCTCATCTTTCATTTCCTTTTTGCTTTTATCATAGTCTGGATTCATAGAAAATATAGGAAATAATAGTTCACATTAAAACAATGGCAGAGAAGGCATCCTGGTAACATCTATGGGACTTTTATGTTAAAATGATTTATTATTTCTGTGATTATTCCAGATTTTCAAAATTACAAGAACTGACCTATTATTTGAGTATTCTTGTATCTGTATTTCAGAAAGGCATGACAGACCTGACCTGCTTTGCAAGGAGACTGTGCATACACTTGTGTAGTATATATTTCTGGTAAATTATTTGTATCAAGCTAGTTTCAATCTGGAAAGCTTTGTGAAAATATTACATTATGCATATATTTCACATGATATTTTCTCACAAATATCTAACCAAAAAATAGAATTAATATCATACTATTTCTGAGATCAATCTTAATGACATCATTCTCACACATTAAGAATTTGAGATCAAACAGTCATAAAAAGTGACTTGTGATTAATTCAGGAAGTAGGTGACTTTCCAAACTTTTTGTGACATTTAGATGAAAATATATTTGGCATGTAGTGCTTTCTTCATGGAAATTTCCTGAGTGGTGCCAGATGTTCTTCCGCATTAATTGTTATAAGTTCTCCTTCTTGCACTCTTCAGTTTCTAAAATTTCCTCTCAGATACTTATCCTCCATTACTTCCCACCACCTCTCTTTTATTACACTGCTTCATTACAATACTTCACTCTTAGTCACATGCCACAACCAGCTTCATGTTTTCTCCAGCTTTATCTATCACACAAATGCTCTGAAATTTTGCTTTTCCATTGACTTCACAATACTCACTCCTTAAATGACATCTGTGAACAATTCTCAAGTCAACTGTGGGACATTAGCAACTAGTGATGGATAATTAAAATATTTTTTAAAGTTGTCATGTGGTTCTGTACAGAAATATAGGTAGAGTATACAAAACTGCAATTTTCTTTTGTTAATTTAATAAATTCCTTTCTTCATACCCACGATACAGTTATTCCCCTTTGCTTTTTTTTGTTTCTGTTGGTGACAATAATGTCCTCATCTATTTTTACATCTTTAGAGCCTAGTTATATCTGCAGCTTCTAAGCTTATCAACTTAATAAGTATTAAAACAATGGTCAAACCATTAGCTGCTGTTAGCAATTTTATACACATCATGTCAAAATAAAGATGTACAGACAGATACACTCACAAAAGACAGCTTGGGGCTGTGGCATCCTCTTCAATGCACTTTCCTGAAGACTTCCAAGTAACAGTGGAAGGCATGATTAATGGCAGATAGAATCTTGACAGCATTTGCTGTGGCTGGTTTCATTTTGCAAACAAGGGACATCCCTGCCTCCTCCCATGGAGATGGGCACCAGCTCTCAGCCATCTTTCCTGTACCGACCTGTGCTTACGTCAGGGAACCCCGTGTGTATACTCACTTCAAAACCTCTCAGTGAAATAGGGAAACACAAGGTTCTATTTATTTTCCTGGAAAGATGTGTTGCATATAGGGATCTTGGCTGGGGAGGCCCTCAGCCACTGTTTCAAGATCACCCAGGAAACAGGAGAAATGTAGAAAAGAGAGAACAGAGCTCTGTAGAGAGATCCAGTCAGCCATGGTTTTTTCTTTTTTTTTTTAATTTTTCTCCTGATATTAGGGAGAATGGGCTCCCTCAAGGCTTGTACCAATAGGAGAGAAAAGGTCTAAGTGGTGTGGACTACAGCAGTGCGTGATGAGGAGAAGCCCATTGTTCCATGGCAATCATCTGAAGCCACCACTGACACTGATGGAAACAGCACTGGAAAGAACACCCACACTGATCCATGACTGTCAGTTGGAGAAACACCATCAGATACTGATAAGACGTGCTTTAGAAAGGCCTCGGATTCTGGGGCTGAAGACACACTTTGGGGAAGACACAATGTGCTAAAGAGATACAGGAGCCCCTGAAGGGACTGCAGCCATGCGACACGCATGCCAGGGACTGTGTCCAGGGAGGACCCTGTAACCTGTGAAAAACACAGAAGCCTGGGAGTGGAGACGGGGGAGGACAGGTGCCACTCAGTGTATGTAAATGCTGACACCTGTTTTTCCTCAACAGCTAAATCAGTGGCAGAAAGTTTGACAATAGAGTAGGGGAAATTGCCTGATTAAAAATAGCAGCTTGCACTGGGACTGAGTGGAGGCATCTGCAAGGTGTAGTCTGCTCCAGCCAGCAACCATGCAGCAGAACACATCATGCTTGATGAGCCAGGCTCTTCCAGAAGCTCTACCTCCACCTCATCTCCCAAAACTCCTGTTCCCTGTATGCTGTGCTGGTGCCATGGCTTGCATCCCGCAAGAGTAAGTGCCTGAGACAACATCATGCAAGATTCAAGTTTATTTTAATGTTTTCTTCCACCATAATCTTCAGGTCATTCAGCTTTTTCAAGATTCAAATGTCTTTTTTTCCAGTGGAAATTTCAAAGTGAAGACTGGGTGGGGGAGGGGAGAAAAAAATCAGCCTGAAGACAGACATTGTACTCTGACATGACAACATACATGATATGGTCCAGAGCCACAGAATACATTATATCTAGCCTCTTAAAAATATTGGATGTATTCATTTTACCAGTTTAAAAATACAAAGTCAAAAAAACATATTCATCAACAAACAGCATAATCTTTAATAAACAATCTGAAAGAGTTCAAGGCTTGTTCTTTAATAGACTGTCATATATGTGAGCAGATAAATAAAGGCTGCAGAAGTGTTGGGTAGAAACTTAGCTTAAGTGTGACTACCAGGAGTGCAAAGGGAATACAGCAGTCATTATAGGCAGGCAGAAGCACCTCTCAGACTGCAAAGCCTTTCTGAACCCTGTGAAAGCAATAAAATCAACCTACTGAGTAGGTAATGTCCTGTCACATACCTCTCTCCTTACCTCTCTCAGATATCCCAAGATGTTTATATTGCCCATGCATGATGGTCATCCTGGAACCCCAGCGGTGTAGACAAGCACACTGTCAGAAGACAGATCAAGTAATTCCACACTGAAGACAGATCAAGTAATGTCTTTTAAACAACAACAACAACAACAACATAGGAGGTGCAGGGCTGTAGTCTAACTATAAAGATGATTTAATTTGTTATTCTTAAACAGTTCTCTTTAGTCCTTCTTCCTCTCTCTTCATAAATACAATGCATTTTTCAAACACCAAGCTTAGCGCTGTTGTAAGGGGAAAACTGATTACACTGTCTGTAGCTAAGCACAGAGTCTGGAACTGCTAAAGGCTGCAAGAGCTAAACTCCCTTTAATAAATTGAGTCCAACCTACCCTTGCCCCAAACACATTATCAGCCATGTTAAATGGAAACACATCTTTATAAGGTGGGGAAATTAACTAAAATTATGTGCTGTGTTTATAAGTGTCCTGATCTCCTTCTAGCTTTGTGCTGAAATACTCCTAACCAGTAGAGCTGGTTTCTTCCCTACTCAGTAAATCTAAAAACCCTCTGGCCTGTTTATGTTCTAAGTAGCTTTTCTGAATGTAATTGAAAAAACTGCAGTGGTAAACATACTATAGGTTAAAACTTGTATTTGGTTATTTTTAAGTCGCAAATATTAGGAGTAGAATATCGCCATTTTGAATCAGTCAAGGGAAGATTCCTCTGAGAGGATTTCAGACAAAATTCTTTTTTTCAAAATAAGAGAATGAGAAACTTCCTATTATTAGCACTGCACACAAACATCAAAACGCATCCCTTGGAGTCTAGAAAAAGGGCTAATCAGGTGCCTCTTCCTGTGTTTTGGGATATTCCACTGCAGTTTCTCATCTTTGCCTCCCTTAAAATAGTTAAAGACCTCTCATAACTATGGAAAAATAACCATTTACTCGTATGTTATTCAAACTGACCATAGACATGTCAGATTGACAGAGTTTTGTCCTCCAAAGGAAAACCACAGTTGCAGTTTCTCTCACAGTACATAAACAGGAGCGTAATAAATGCAGGGGAAAGTGGCTCGTTCTGGATGCCAGACACACACAAGTAGTAGCTTTTCTGTTCTTGTTTCCCTTCAGACAAAAGACTTCAGCACAGCAAACAGAATGTCACCCAGAACTTGTCCAGATTAACCAATTATACATGAGCCAATAGCATTCCTTAAATCTTTTCTAGGTGACTTTACACCTGTTTTGGAAATGCTAAAGTTCCCAGAAGACTTAAAACAAAGAGAAACAAGAATACTGCTTGGGTCACAAAGCAAGTAACCTTGAGCACAAACTAGATGAATGAGGTCTATGTTAATATGGAAAATCAATTCATCACCCCATCTAAACACAAATAATTTGTAAATTCATAGTGTTTATTAAACCTACTACAAACAGGTGAACTTGAAAACAATATGGCTTCCATGATCACTAGGCTTTGTGTTTGGGCCCTCTGTCTTCCTGTTTTGCTCCTCAGGACAAAGCAGTATGATTAGTCTTTGTGAGCTATGTTTTTTAGGCTTCCTTTATAGACCAGTCGGAGAAAGATTAGAAAAATTTCTCTCCTGGAGTAAGGTAAACAGAACCAAGACAGTGGCAGCACTAAGCAGAGGTGTTACACCACTTCTCTATCGTCTGCTATAGTTTGTGAATCCTGACAGTTTAAGTGTCTTCCTTGCAGTAACAGAACACTGTGGCTTCACGTTCTGCTTATGATTAAGCAGAACCTGCATATCCATTTATGCACTATTGCCACTGAGCATTTGTTCCCTGTCCTGCATTTGAGTGACTGATTGTACCTACCAAAGACTAATGTTCTGTAATCCTTTTCCTTTTTTTTCTTTTTTTTTTTTCCCCTGGCTATTTATCCAGTTTGTCAGAATCATTTTGTATTCTAAAATTGCCCTCCAGCACTTGCAACTGCTTTTAGCCTGGTGTCATCTTCAGATGTACTAATTATGCTCTACTCCATTATCTAGGTCATTGACTGAAATAGTATGAGATTGGGAGCAGAGCTTTGGGGAATCCCCACTTGATTTTTATTTTCTCCTCTTACAGTGATCTATTAGTAACTGCTTGTTAGGTTTGTGCAAGTGTGGGATACTTTCACTAAACCCCTTTTTTTCCCCTACCTTATTTGCTGAAATTAAATGGTAGGGTGGCCTCTCTAAACTTTGCAGATCTAAAGGACATCTTGATGCTACAACTGCCCGAATGATTTGAAAGTTTTACACATTG
This sequence comes from Neopelma chrysocephalum, assembly GCF_003984885.1. Lineage (NCBI taxonomy): Eukaryota > Metazoa > Chordata > Aves > Passeriformes > Pipridae > Neopelma > Neopelma chrysocephalum. Next base: position 2,168,097 of record NW_020925585.1, on the reverse strand, counting down.
CTGCTCAGAAAAAAAATCCTCATACTTCTGAATCCCTGCTGGCAAATAGTTTTGTTCCACTGGTTTCTGTAACTAAATAATGCTGGTGTGATTGCCAGTTTACTTACTCTGCTGATGCAGAGTAAGTAAAATACATGAAAAATTACCTTTGTATTTAAAAGATTCCTCTTAAAGGCTACTTATAGCTTTTGTTACTATCAAAAATACTTTCTAAAACTTGGTAGTTTTACAAAACTATCTATTTGTGGTAAATGTCTGCATACCTACTTAAAAAATTTTGGTTTAAAACTGTGTTGGTGAACACTGTTCTCTTATTAAGAAATAAACTTTTTCCCAGAGAGGTAGTGATGATATGGTTTGTTCACTGAGTTTGTTAAGATTTAGCAAGTAGAATAGCAGAATCTCATTTCAGAGAATAGCTCCATAATTCCATGCACCTACCATAAAAACAAGCAAATTGACACCCTGCCAGGAGTAGCCAGAGGAGATCTTAGGAAAGAGTTCATAATGATACTGCTGCCATATTGCATGCCTGTAAATAATTCATTAAGTCAACCACCCTTTTGTTTTAAGCAAACATAAGCAGATGCCTTCTTAAATTGGATGCAGACAACAGTTTTCAGCAAAACATTGTTGTAATATGACACTTAAAAAGAGTAACATTTTCCTTTTACTGATTTTTGAAGTGTTATCCACTCCGATAATTCACAGTGATTGCTTCTGCTACACATCAAGTCCCTCATTGTTTTTCATCTACATTTTCCAGATTTTTGTTGTGTGATACATTCCACAGCTAACTGTAGCACATGGTATATAAAATAGATTTGCAGGCAGTTAAGAGAAATTTTGCAGAAACCCAAAATATTCGTTTTAATTATTTAATACAAGACCTGAAGTTTAGACATTATATCTGCTTTGTATTTAGAAAATCAGAAAGCTCTTATATCTACGTCTTCTCCACACCACATAACCAGATAATCAAAAGACAAGAAACAAGAGTTTTGGGGGTACAAGAGGTTGAAGCTGATGACTGCTCAGTACTCAGCTTGTAAAGACAAATCTTACCTTTAAAAACACCATAATCATAGTGTGTGGAAGTGTGTAAAATTCAATCTTATCTGTAATTGTTTTATTCTTTTTACCTCCTCAGTGGTGTGGAGAAAATTTATGTGCAATTAAGAGGTGATATTTTATTTTTGCTGTTTATACTTTGGATTTTCCAACCTCTCCTTTTGTGAGTATTTTCTGCATACAAGTTCACTGAGCTCTCCTTACGTGCATTTCCCTATGCTGATCTCATTCCAAGTTTGCCTTCTCCTTTTAAAAAAATTTAAAATAGGAAATAAATATGTATCAAAAATTAGACATTTCTGTAAGTTCTAAAGAGTGGAATAAAAGGCAAAACTTCATTATGAGCTTAACTGATATTTTTCAAGTATGTTTTAACTTATTATGGTGAAACATTTGTGACAATTCGTGCATCATTTTGTCAATCATTATATTAGATTTCAAAATCCTTCTAAATCATCTTTATGGTAAAAATTTAGAGACTGTTATAAGGACAGCCCCCAATAGATATTCCATTTATTATTTACTAGTAGGTAAAATAGAATACGTAAGTATATTGATTTTATTAGTCCAATTGATGTTTCAGTACACCTAAAATTATATTTTGCATGTTTCATTAGACTTTGAGTTATAAACTTCAAATCCTTCTCCATACGAATTACATAACTTTTATGGCACAACAAAGTGTTTGAAAATTATTTTTCTATTTTTTTAATTGTAGTTAGACACTGTATGTTTAAGTTAGTCTAGTTAAGGCTGAAACAGTATAGAGGGGAATCATCTTCAGATGTCTCTTTATTTTTTTCCTCCACTTTTTTTCTGGGGTGACCTGCAAAAATGGCACAGGTGAATATCTCAACCATCATACAGATGAAGTGTAAAATATAATTGGAAGAGTCTTGGGATCTGATGCCTGAAGGTATTTTTATATTCTTCTAATCTCAAAGGCTTTGGCACACCATCTAATTATTTTTGCATTGAGGCAACAGTGCTTACTGTAACCTCTACACAAGCAAAATTATTTAGATACAAAGCTTCTAGACTTTCTTCAGGTGTATATTATTGATATATTCAACATTGTGGCAATCATAAAAACACTGGGATTTAATTCACACCTCTAACCATGAGTCCTCTGAGGAGCTTATTTCTCATATGGTACAATCTAGACAGTGGAGGTACAGGTGCAAAGTTTAATTCTATAAAATTCTCCGCACAGAAAACACCTTAGTACACACTGATCAAAAATGTTCAATTCACTTTAAAATATTCCAAGGGAAAAATCAGTTTGTCACACCAGAGGACTAGAAGGACTTGATCAAATGGTTGGATATTTTCTTGTGAGGGGCGGAGACAGGGAGTAATGTGTTGTAAGGTCACTTTTATCATTTTGGTTATAATAAATGATTTAATTATTCTAACATAGCCTGAAAGCCTGTAATTTATGTCAGATCCATGATATGCTGATTTTTCTGAATGCAACTGAAATCTCTTTCAGAAAGATTTACAGGGTTAATAACCTCCAGCTATTTTAAGTCACAGTCAATCTTCATGGAAACAGCAGAAATTATACAGGGTTTTTACTTTCCCTGTGGTTACTGCCTTATCTTTCAAATACAAGGTGTTTGATGAAACTAGTATTGCACATTCACACTCTAAGAATACTCAAAAGGTTGTGGCTTTCTACTTCTCTTCCCCCCACCTGCTTTGCTCCACTGTTGCATGAGGAAGAAAGACTGTTACCCTGTGTCAGCCAGAACTGAACAAATGGCTTTGGGTTAAACAGATTCAATTGCAAATCATTTGGTTTCAACTAGATTTCACTTTCTGTGGGCTCAGTAAATAGTCCTCCAAGAATGTCTGCATTTAAACAAGCAAGTAGACAAGAAGCATGTATAAATGTCCTTAAGAATTCAAATTGTTTCTTTGAAAATGAGTAGTCACACATCACAAGTGATGAACAGCAAAGAATAGGGCCTTAACCTTGTGAAGTGGTAAAAGTCTAGATGAAATCCTAACTTTAAACATTCTTTAGGGAACATGATTTGAGGTCAGTGACATCAGCATGTTGTCAATGCTGTTTAAAATAGCTCTAAAAAAGTCAGACTGTTTGAATGCATTATCATTTACATATAGTCATTAACTAAACCAACCATTGTCATCAATTTCTTTCTAACGTATTTTTTCAAATTAAAATAGAGTTTTCCTAAGCAATAAATAGTATCATGTCCAAAAACATGCTGTGAACTTGTTTTCTGTGCTTTATTTAACAGTTTATGTGAGAAGAGAACTTAAATTAAGGAAATCTTAGTAGTGAGGTGATGAATCACCCAGTTTCTTAAACAAAATACTCATTTTGCTTTGCACTTTCTTGTCAAATATTTAACTTTTTTTTCATATGCAACTTTAGTGGTTTTGATCTTCAGAAATCCAATTCACCCAGAACACTGACCACTATGAAAAAGTTTAAATTTAGCAAATCCATGCTGTTTTGCTGAACAGACCGTGAAAATGGTGTGGCAGGAGGAGTAAGTTGCAGGTTTGGCAGCAACTTCATCATGTAAGCTGCTTTGAGAACTCTTGGTCAATAGTTTCTCCAGTATGATGTATCTTTTCCCAGTAAACTGTTCAACCACAAAGAGTCATTTTTGATTCGACGTAATGGTGGATATGTTGCTTGAATCCACCAAATTTCCACACAAGTTAGAAAGACAGCAAAACAGAGTTTCCTTGGTGATCACTTCTCTTAATATGACTGCACAATGGGTCTGTGTCAATTAGAAAGTGGTCTGTATTTTTTGTCAAGCAATTTTTGTTGTTACCAAGATTTTCATGCTAACTTGCTGAGTGACTCTAGGAGGAAGTACAAGGGAAGTAGGGAAAAAACCTTACCTCCCAGTACAGTCTAGAGCGAGGAGAAAACTTTTGTAGTTCTTGAGAGAGAGAATTTGGTGACAAAGTAAAACTTCAAAACCCTGCCTTGTTTAGCTTAGGTAAAATATTTTAAAGTTTTCTTAGATATACGTATGATATGAAGTAGACCTGAGCTATGCTAGAATTCTGAAACCGAAGCTATATCACAAACACATTTTCCTCTGCTTTGTTGATACCCAAGGCTGAGATTTTTTTCTCCCTACTTTGGGAAGAATGTAATTTCTTATTGTTTTTCTGACTTTTGTGAGGAGAACACATGCAGAAAGCTGTGTTCAAACATTAAAGTCATGTTCTGTATCTGCAGTTCAGTTCCTACTGGCTGTCTTCTCCAGAAGATCCTTATAGAAAGGAAAAAAACAGACTGCTGTTCACAGTATACCCTTTCACCCTGGCAACCAACCACAGTCATCCTATGTTGCTCTTGTATCTCCATTATATTTCATATGGGCTTAAAGGAGGTTAAAATTTTTCCATAAAGGTCAAGAATTTTCCTTTCCTTTTACTTCACATATCAGACAAAGTCTATGATGTGACATGCTATTTTATGGGTATTTTTTTGGAAAGACAAAATTATCTTTTTTCTCTAAAGATCACTTGCTCACTTCTTGTAGCAACCCCATTCTTTCTTCACAAACCAGCTAGCCCTCTGAGGCTCTGTGACTTCAGACATCTGGCTGCCAGATTCCCACAGTGACCAGGGGAACAGGTGCTGGCTTATCTAAAATGTTTTTTCTCAACATGACCTGCTCTAACACTTCATTATTGCAAAACTGTTGTTTAGTTTCCTGAAGATTATTGCCATCTGTGTGTTTCATAGATTTGTAGAAATACAAAAGTGGTCCAGCGGGCCTTAGTGTAATAGTTAGGCCATATTTTTTTAAGAATTAGTATCTGTAATTGAGGCATTTTAGATGTAATTTGTGAGTACAGACTGAATTCAGTCACTGTGCTACCTGCTACTATTTTGTATTAAGATTGCAATAGTTTCACAATTGTGTTTATTGAGTATATCTTCCTTGAAAATACCTGTAATCTGCAGTGGGCTACAGTCTCCCCAGTTCTGAAGGCTATTTTAAGTCAGTAAACAAATCACTAGAAAACATGGGCCAAAAAGAGGGGGTTTTAACACTAAGAAGAAAACTCTTCTTCAGGTTGCTCTTATAAATATCACACGAACCCAGTATTTTGATGATTGAGTTATTCTTTGCTTTGCACCTCCCAATTAGCAGTACTGAGTGTTTTCTGCTGCTTTGTCTTAACTGAAGAAAAAGAAGGCTGGTGCTTATATTTTCAGCTTCTTCACAAAATTAAAGTATTATGGCTTGCTTTCCAGGAGAGGAAAAGCTCTGCCAAACATGAGAAGGGGAAAGTGAATGTGATGTAAAAAGAGTTTGCCAATTTCTTTTTGAATTAACTGGCCATGTGGTATGTATTAAGGAAGTAGCTGCAGTAAGAATGGTGGATGTCTTAACCTGTATTTGGTTTTAAATTCCCATATCTGCAAATAAAATGTGTAGAAAAGTTTTGGGGTTTCCTTTTGGCAACTAGAGTACATAAAATGTCCTAAAGCAGTATTGGCTTTTTGTGAACACCTTGGAGCTCAAATCTAGCCTGGAAGCTTCAAAAATGCATCTTTTTTTTTTTTTTTCTGTTTTAATCTCCCATAAAATTAAATGTTTGCATATTGTTGCTAAATAGTTGTCTAGGTGGTGAGAGGGGTTATTTTAACATGCTGCTTTTATTTAGTGTGAAGAAGGCTGAACAACAGCTGACTCATTTATACACTGGCTTACTAGATCTGACTCTCTAGCATAGTATAGTTATGTTGTATAGCATAGTCTTGCTCAAGCTGATGAAACTTCTTCAGCAGAAGCATGATCCATTGCAGCCACAGAAACTTTGATGTACTTACTGTTAAGGCAATGAAAAACTACTAAGGTGGAAAAAAGGTGTCATAGTCACCTCTGGCTAGATCAAATCCTTTGTCCTTGGGCAGCTACCTGTTGAGTACACACATTCAATTTTATCTAGAACTAGTATCTAGTTTGAAGTAATGATATGTCTAGCCTTTTGAGTTCCTGTAAGTGTGTGCATCTGAAGTGGCCTACATGAAAATTTTCCTCATGGATGGATATGGTTCTTTAGCGTTGTTACAACATACTAAACAGCTTCAAATCATGTATCTTGGTTAATAGTGCTTACTGAACTTCCCATTATTTACCTTGTAAAACATTCCATGTATCCAGAGTGCCATTTTGCTGGGGTCTTTTGTTCTTCTCATGTTCACTTTAGGAACCCCTTTCATCTGTATTATTTGGTCTAAATTTTCATTTCTTGCAGCAGTTTCTATTTAAGCTCTGGAGACCAAAATCTTCTTTCCAGTTGATTCAGATAAAGTTTGCAGCATGATCTTGGTTGATGCTTTTTGTGTATTTGCATCTTCAAAGCAGAAAACAGCTAACTTAGGCACTGGGCTAGGGACTCACTCGTATGAATTTCAGGCTGTGCTGGTCTAAGGGTAGGAGACCATTGAACGCTAAAACCCGTTAGGAGGAAGCTTTGTTAGCAAAATTTAAGAGTTTGTATAGTCAGTACAAAGTGCTGCATAATAACATGTAGGGTATTGAAAGATTTTAATTTGTGGTTTGGTTGTTGTTGTTGGGTGGGGGTGAGGGGCTGCTGCATTTTTTCTGGACCTTCTACTCCCATTTGCACCTGCTTATTCTAGTTAAGGCAATACAGACTTCACAGTTCTTGCAGAAAAGTTATCATCTGTTTACTTTTTCCAATCCTAGCAATAGTGAGGAAAAAAAAAATAAAAAGAAAAGTGAGTATTGGAGAGGAGGCTCTTGCACTTAAAAAAATCACCAGCCTCTACTCTGTGAGAAGAGCAGACTGGGCACTGAATTATAGGGGATACACAATAAGGAGGAAAACATAACTCACCCTTGATGTAATGGCAGACTGAGCAGCAGAGATGCCTTCATCCACTGCAGGATCTTCTAAGATATTTACAATATTTTCTGCTCTTCCTGATGATAAATCTTTCTGGCTACTCATGTTGTCACCTTACAACGTCTGCTAACTTTTTTCTCTTTATGGCCTTTTGGGCATGTATTCTCACCTTCTCAAATAACTTGAAGCTCAAGAAGAAACAATACCAAATTATATAACAGATGCAAAAGTGTACCTTGGGGGATGTATGTCTTATGGACACAGAACTGTCATCACACTTCCACAAGCACATTTTTACTGTCTCATTCATCATGCATGTGTGGCTTGTTGGCAGTACACTTGCTCCCAGTGGGGTAAACTTCTACTCTGAGTCTATACTACTTGGATACAGCTTTTTACCCTCTATGTTAGATTTTTGATTCAGTCTGAGGCTTCGGGTCTCCATTTCTTTTAAGTTATCTAAAAAGCATTTTCTATACCCTACTTATTGAAACTTCAGTGTTGTAATCAAAGTTTTCACTGCCTGTAGCCCTAGAAAAAAATCAAGGGCATTTTGAAAATATCTAGAAACAACTGAAAATTGACAAGTTTGAAAGGTCTGAAATTTAAAGGAGAATTTTTTAATTTTATTTTTGTTAATTACAAATGCCTGTGCACAATTAAGTTAGACATAATTAATCAGCCCTGGTTTTATGTGAGACTACTACTAATGGAAATCTGAACTAGTTAAAGATAACTGAGCAGATAGCCTGGGTAAGTTATAGGGGATGGAAGCATGGCAATCTGGACTGGCATACACCAGCACAGCTGCAAGAGAAAATCTTCGTGTCTCTTCCCCAATAGTGGCTAAACATTGCTTCTCTTAACCCATTTTTAGAGATATTCAGAAAGCTAAACTCCATATAGAATAGAACACACCTTTAAACAATTCATAACTCATGTAGGAGGTTTGATATGTATAAAGTATCTTCTCTTTTTATTTCTCTGTGATAATTTTCCCAGTCTTCTCTTTTTTTAACTATTTACAGTGTTCATTTGTCAAAAGTTGGGGGATGGAGGACAGAGGGAGAAAATAGGAATCTGATCTCCTTGATTGACTCTATGGTCAACCTTCTATAAAGAACAATTGAAGCACAAAAATCTTTATTGTCTCACTGAAGGGCTTTCACCACCACAGAGGTGTATGGAGTTCTTTCAAGTAACACAAGAAGGTATGCAATCCTTTCTCTGTAGGGTATTCTGAAGAGGTATTTTCTGTGAGTTGCTTTCAATACAAGAGTTTTCAGGACTACAGTTTGGTTTCTTATCTTAGTAATTCCAATTAATTTCAGTAAAACTAGACTTCCACTAGGGAAAATGTGACCAAAAGAGCTCCTAGGTATTTTGCTGCTTCTGAAGATTTGGTGTATATTTGGAGCTAATTGGAGAGAAGAAGAAGGTGGCACTTTGGGGTGCCTTGAACCAACCACTAATGCATTTATTTCCAGATGCATGGGGAAGAAGTTCCTGGAGCTAAGGGTTGTGCATATCCAGCAGCTAAGATGCTGGATGAGATTCTGCTGTTAGATTCACTGTTGTGAAACCTATAGTAGGACCTTTTTTCACAGATCTCTAGCTGCATCAATAGGAAAGTTTTTATCAGTGTTGTTATGTGACTTTATGATATGCTTCTTGTTAGGAATGGCTTTAAGGTGTTGCACATGATGCAGGAAAATACACACACTGTGATGCCTTAGTTACTGCTGCATTGTAACAGTTTCTGGAGATTAATTAGTGGGACAAATTTTCTGTTTAGAGACATAGAGACTTGTAAGTGTAGTACTGTACAAAGTTCTTCTGTATTTGCCAATGCAGCCAAACTGACTTTTCCTAGCTTAAAGAAACTCTTCCAAGGCAACAAAACCCTACAGTAGGGATGTGAATTCTGTAGTGCCTCACAAATGTCCACATAGCATGAAACAGAGGACACAGTTTGAAATAGGATCAAACCAATATTTTTGCTAGAAATGGAGATTTATCCGTAAACTTATCCAGCAAACAAAGGGGTGTCTGAGGTGCGAACATGATTATCTGCATAGAATGTACTCCCCAAACATAAAAATGCACAGAAAGGCGGGAAAAACTTACAATTTCACATCTTTATTTAAACAAGACAAATAAACTAGATCAAAAGACTTTTTTGTGTTGGAAATCTCAGTATTTTTTAATCAATATTTTAGCAAAAACCCCAAACTTCTTGAAATGTTAAGAATGCTCTGATTTAAATGAATTCTATTGCTATACAAAATAATTAAACAACTAAAGCATGTATTAAAAGCTTTTGAATCTCATCTTTCTTACAATCACAATTATATGAGTCTCACCTAAACAAAATATCCAGAAGTTAGTATGGACAGAAATGCAATGAAAATTACTGATTTTTATCACTCTCTATTGTGGTCAAAACAATCTATTACACATCCTTTTTGTATTTTGTTATATCTCTGTGACATGAATGCTGGTGCTTAGTGAAACAGCTTATCAATCACAGAAGAAATACATGACTTTTAAATAGAAAATTAATTTAAGTACAGACCAGGATGTTATCTCCAACACTGTAGTCCCTACAAAGGGGAGATCAAGCTATAATAGAAACTGTCAACCCCACATGAACCATTTAATCATGTTTATATATCACTTGCATATTAAAAAGCAATATCCAATGTCAATGGCTCAGATATAAAAATATCTTAATAGTCAGTAACTGACTAATGAATACTACAGTAATAACAGTTTAATTTGAAGAATTCTGACAGCTGGTTGCCTTGATGAGAGCTGTTACCAGGGAGCCCTAGTTCCATGCTGAGAACATCCACAGCATGCTGATTTATAGCAGCAGTGCAGAACTGTTTAATGTCAGCACCTCTCAGCTGAAGTAATAATAAACAGGAACGTTATGGTTTATTTTTCTGTATGAATTGTTCAGACTCTGTATGGTAAGCACCAACTCAATAGGGGATAATAGCTGCCATTCCCCAGGGAGATGCAACTGAAGTTTAAATATTTTTATTGGCAAGGTTAGTGTATCAAAATGAATCTAACAGAAGTTGTTTTTTCTATTCTCTTTTTTCTTCTCCCTTTTTTTTTTGCTTCATTTAACATCCCATTTTGAACAGCAAATATCATTCTTGTAGTTATGAAAGCTTCTTTTAGGTTCCAACTGCACTTTTTTTTTTGTACTAGTTTAACTGCCTTCTCTTTTTAGGATCGGGTTATGTTAAGGATTGGGTATGAATTTACTAAAGAGATCACTGTATAGCTTTTTTTTTTCTTCCTCTCCTCCCTTCCTGAATACTAAAATTTGTCATTTTGCAAACTTCAAAGAAAGCAAGCGGTTTTTTAGTTAAACATTTCATGCGAAGAAATTGTATTGAAAAGTTTAAAGCAGAACTTTAGAGGTAGAATCTTAGAACAGATACTAGTTTAGCCTGCCATCTTGAATGCACAGGATTCCAAAAACTATACAAGATTCACTACAAGCTAGTTTGGGGGAGAAATCTTTGCTCAAATATTTTCTCAGAAAACTTCTCTACTACTGAATCTTACCTCTTAAGCATATGCTGTGTTTGGTAAATTTAGCTAGGTATTGGTAAGACCCTTGTATTGCTATTTATTTTTTTCCTTTTACACTGTCACTTTTTTGTTTTGTTTGGAAATATAAATAGCAGTTTAGCAACTGGCTAACACGCAGATGGATATGAAGTGTTTCCACCCTTTGAAGAAACTGGTATATCTCTTGAGTACTGCACTGGAGTTCTGCCAGGACCCATTAAGGGGTAGTCCATAAGCTTAAGTCAGAGACTTGAGGAACTGTTTTTTATTTTAAAACACATCAAAAAGAAAAATCTGTGATTGCACAGCTCTTTTGGTTTACTAGCTTATGCCTTCTGCCAAGAGACTTAGTTTACTTGTGTAACAATTGTTATAGTAGTTGTTGATGGATATTTGAGCACTACTCTTTTGTAATCATGGGGCACAAATTATAGAGCAAGCATGTCAGGGAGCATCTAGACCCACGTCTATCCTCACATTAATGCGCTTTGGCAAAGGTAAGCGTAAAGTAAGAAAAAATATATATACACAGCACATAGATCTCCCTATAGCCCCTCCAGGAGGCTGTACCCTGGGTATCCCAGCAGCAAAAAGCTGATTTAGAAGATGGTAAGGGGGAAGGTGGTAGGAAGAGATTAAAAAATGAATGTGAAAGTCTGCATAGAACAAAAAAATGGTTTTTATAGTTTATTTAAGATATGGTATATCAGTGCAAAGTATTTTTTCTCCATCTTAAAGGTGGATGCAACACCAATACTGGTGTGAGCCAAGTAAGAGCTATAGTTGGAAAAATCAATATGGATGTGTCTTAAACTAGAGACATGTTTAAATAATTTCTCAGAACGTTTCTTTAGAAAGGGTATTCTCTTTGAAATATTTTTGGAAAGGCAGAACAATATTTCATATCCATCCATCAGTAGCTCTCTGTGCTATTTTGGAGATTAGACTTGCCAATTATCCTCCAAAAAGGCAGAACTGAAACTAATGAAGAGCATCTTTATTTTGAGACTTGATCTTTCTCTTTAAATAGATAACAATTTGCTCAATTCTATTTCTCTACTTAAAGGGCTGAGAGCTTGGAAGACTTTTTTGTTGTGGTTTTGAGCAACTGAAGGGGTGCTGCTCTTAATTTATTGGCTCTGGGGGAATGACTTGGAGAGTCCACTGTATTGCAACAAAACTAAGAAATGTTGTGTTCCTTGTCTGAGGTAATCTGCTGGGGAAGCTGTCCATGGGAACTTCCTGCAGCTACTCAGTAAATTCAGACTTTTCATACATTTGTTGTGGGTACAAGCAGTGGATCTGATGAGACCATCAATTTGATTTAACAGCTGCAGAAATCAAGGAGTTTCCGCTTCATGAGAAAATTAAAAAAAAAAAAACTGGTTCCAAATCAGACCAAAATTACACAATAGGAAAAAAAATTCTAACAATCAAAAATATTATTTTTGTAGGGGATTTTCTTTGCTGAATTTCCAGCAGAAAATTCCCATGCTACGCATATTGCCTAGAGTATGTAAAAGCTGTTTGATGAAAATTGATACCATGGCTCTTTTTCATTTTTGATGGGAACTGTGGCTCCTAATTTGCGCTTAATCTGTGATGTGTTATTTCATTTTGGAATTTTAGTGGGTTTTTTTCTGTTTTCTTCAGATTTTATTTTCACTCTTTGGATCCTTTAAGTTCAAAAAATTGGAAGTAAAGACTTTGAATCTTTCTGTATAAAACCTTTTGATATTATCATTCCATGCATGAATCATTGTTTGTCTCATGAAGACTATTTGCTAGCTTATGCAATAGGTCACTTTTAACTGGGTATTCTGCTTGTCTCATGTGTATATCTACTACCTGCTTACATGACTTGATTAGGCATTTATTAACTTTTTGTCAAAATCACATACAAAACCTTTATAGGAAGAGTATTTGAAGACTGCTATAAAAACCTCATTTTAAGGTGATAGGATTACAGTATCAGAGAACTAAACAAATAACTGAATCATACAATTGTCTTTAGCTCACATTACACTGCAGTCCTCTTGGCTGGACTGGTGTAAAATTTGTCCATAACTCTATGAAGGCAGCCAATCCATGAATGCAATACAGCCTTTTTTCTCTAACTGGTACAGCAGGAAAAAAGAACAGGAAAAAAATAACATAGCTATAATTAATCTGATGGATGTGCTGAAAATATGAGGAGCAATTCAAGTCAATTTGAAACATGTTTTTTCCATAGTTGCACAATATGAAACTAATGAATGATTTGAGCTATTTCTGAAATCACTGTCTGCAGCCAACTAAAGTACTTTGAAATAGTCTTGAAATCAAGCTAATGGTGAGAAAAGGATCTTAACCTTTGTGCTTTGGTTACATTTTAGGCACCATCTTTATGCTATTTCCTTGTTTTGGAGCTTCTAATGGTGAACTACAGTAGAGTAGAATTTCTCTTTCTCTAAAGACATGTGTTGACTCCCACAGATGTTTACACTTTTCTCTTAAGTATCTGAGATAAGCCACAGTTTGCATTGGGCAGAAACTTCCACTGAACAGAAAAAAAAAAAAAGAAACAAAAACCAACTGACCAACAAACCAAAAAAAATCTATCTTCCTTCTATACTCAGATTTATAAAAATGGATAGATTCAAACCTGCCTGAAATTTCTAGAGACTACTGGGTATTCATGAATTATCTCTTGCTGTTTTGTGAGGCATGTGCTCCCTTTCTTAAGAGAACAGCCTAGCTACTACAGGGCTTAGGACAGCGTGACAGCCTTTAAACTCTCCTTCCCCTTTCTTATACTGCTTTACTTTGTTGGTTTAAATATTACATTAGTTGCTGAAGAGAATTATTGGACCGCTGGAAACTGCCCTGAGGTATGTGTACACTAAATCTTTATTTCGCCTAGCTTGCATATGGGTAACTTTGAGTTAGGAGGGAAGGAAAGAATGGAATTCAGTGGCACAGGTAATGTCTATCAATTACTTCCTATATATATACAAGGTCATGTATTTTGCTCCATTTTATACACTTCTAGCTTTTGCACTAGGGTCTTCAAAGGGTTTGTTGCTATTTATTTTTCAAAGTTTCTGTAGTTAGTACCCTCTTCCAAATATTTCTCACTTAGGTGGTTGTTTGTTTTTTGCTTGAAAAAGAAAGGAAAATATTTGGGGCTATCTGGTTCTAGTAAGAATTTTAGGCTCACTTTATAAAAAGTTGTAATCTTAATCAGAAATTTTCATTCTTATGAAAGCAGGTGAGAGCCTGTCTACACAGGAATTGTTTTCAAAGCAATAACAAATATATTATAGCCTGGCAAAAATATTTATATCTTCTAAAGAAGTGACAGAATGCAGTCCACTTGCATGTATACTTGCATAAATTGGTATGTGAATTAATAGAATAACATTTTTTAAAATATCAGTTGCATTCATTTTGTCCCGTTTTATTGCTGGTAAGACACTTGTGGTGGAGGGAGGGAAGAGAGGTAAAAAGACAAAAGCAGTTTGATGTGGTACATTGAATGCAATGGAAGTACAAAAACTGAGACATTTTTTTCTCCCTGTTCTTCAAAGGATTGTTTTGGTTAAAATGTCAAAAATGCCCAAGGGTTTACCCTGTGCTGAATGGACTATGCCATCTGTTTGTGTAATGAGTGACTTGGTATGCATAAACTGTTACCTAGGTGGTAGGATTCTCAGTCTGTCAGCTCTCCTGTCAACTGCTGTCCTTGTTGCAACTGTGACCCCTGAAGGAATTAGTTGCATGATTGACTGACTGATGATGACTGACATCCACACACAATTAACTCTTTAGCTGCAGCCACCATTGAAGGTGATCTCTATGTTGTTAATCTACAGTAGATATGCTGTTATTTCCGTGCCAGTGAGCTTGCACAAAGTAAATATGATTAAGCCGATAAGTGGAAGCTAGACAGAGCTGTGAGATACAGGGTTTGCTCGTAAGTTTAGCTACTTCCTATCATTCACAGCAAGACTGTTTCTTGGTATAATTTCAAGCAAAGACAAAATTTGTCACTCTTAAAATACTGAACATCTAGGGTTCAGCTTCTAGCTCCCAAAACTAGCCTTATCTGAATGCTTGTTTAAAGGAAAGAGTTTGATATCTGCTATGAAAGTGCATAGGTCCAATGCCATGTACAGAACTCATGCAAGGAATGACTTTCACCTCTCCTCCTGAGTTGCTCAGAGCAGTGAGTGGAGATATCTCCCTGTCCTCAACCATTTTCTTAAGATAATTCTTATGAGGGGAACAGTAGTAGTCCAATGCCTGTGCTTATCAAAAACCATGTTCAGTTTTTGTAAAGAAATACAACACTGGAAAAAAAATTATCTTGGGTCAGATTTTGAAGCTTTATAGCACTAAAATGTATCAAAAAATTCCTTTCATGTGTAGGTATAGAGAAAGTCTAATTTATCTAATTTTTTTTCTAAAGAAACTATAAGTACACCACTAATAATTACTAAATAACAACCAAACTTGTCATTGTAATAAATACTTACCAATAGCTTCTCATCTAAACAGCCAATTTCTTGCTCTGATTCAGAATTCATCTTCAAGAGATTAGACATTAAGAGCCCTAATCTGGGGACCCATTTTTCACAGTGAATTTTCCCACCTAACTCATGCGTGACCTAACTTATTTAACTTGTACTTTCATTTATGTCTTATTTGAAAGGCAGAGCATCACATGACTGAGTGATTTTTATGTCTGGGGGCATGCGTTTGAACTGGTGAAGTCAGTGACTGCATTCCAGTTGTTTTGAGAAGAAAAAAAGAATATGTAGAGTTGTACTCCATTTTTGGCACACTATTGTAGGCACGCAGTCAAACGATTTCTTATTAAGAGAGGTCTTATGGTAAATTTTGGTTCTGATCTACAAAGAATTTTTGATGTACAAAGGTTTCACTGGTTGACATAAGATGAGAGCAGTAGCCTAAATCCAAATAGAGAACTGAAAACTTTCATAAATGCTCTATTCTCAACACATTTAACCAAAAATAGATTAGCAGCTTTTTTAAAAATGTAGCAAAAAGAAATAGGTATTGGCATGCTGGCTACAATGGGAATTTATTCTGCATTTAAGTGTCATTTTAGACTACCTTCTATTGGGATCCTAGGTGGTGAATTGCTTTTCAGAAATAGAGAATATTTAGCAGGTCCAAACTGATTGTGGAAGCTTCAACACGAAAACATGCAATGCTTTCATAAACAAACAATGTAATAAATACTGTCTCATTATTTAACCAAAAAGCATCTACTAAAGGATTTGTGTTGCACTCCCATTAACATATTTTAAACATACAGTTTGGAAGGAAGATGAAATTGACCATGTGTGTTTACAGTAGTATTTGCAAATGAAATGCTTTTTACTAGTACTGCTTAACCACGTGGAATGGGGGAAAAAACGCAGTTGTTTTCTGACTGCTAAATGGCACATGTAATTTTATTTTTTTTTTACAATATTATCATAGAATCATAGAATTATTTGGATTGGAAGGAGACCTTGAAAATCATCTAATTCCAACCTTCCACGAGACCAGGTTGCTTAGACCTCCATCCAACCTGGCCTTGAACACTTTCAGGGATGGGGCATCCATAGCTTTTCTGGGCAATCTATGCAAGTGCCTCACCACCCTCACAGTAAAGAATTTTTTCCTAATATCTAATCTAAATCTACTCTCTTTCAATTTGAGCCTATTTTCCCTTGTTTTGATCACTGTATGTTCTTGTACATAGTCTTTCCTGTAAGTTCCCTTCAAATACTGGAAGGCCACAATTAGGTCACCCTGAAGCCTTCTCTTTTCCAGGTTGAACAACCTAATTCTCTGAGCCTTTCCTCACAGGGGAGGTTCTCTATCCCTCTGATCAACTTGGTGTTCCTCCTCTGGACTTGGTCAAACAGGTCAATGTCTTTCCTGTGCTGAGAACCCCAGCACTGGATGCAGCACTCCAGGTGGGTTCTTGCAAAAGGGGAGTAGAGGGGCAGCTTATGCAATAGGTCAGTACTGGCCACACTACTTTTGATGCAGCCCAGGATACAATTTGCTGCTCATCTGGTTCATCCCCCAGCCTGTATTGATGTCGGGGGTAGCCCCAGCTCAGATGCAGCACCTTGGTCTTGGTCTTGTTAAAACCGCATGAGACTCCCATGTGCCCACTTCTTGAACTTGTCCAGGTCCATCTGGATGGCATCCTGTCCTTCGGTAGTTTCAACAGCACCATCCAGCTTGGTGTCATCTGCAAATGTGCTGAGGGTGCACTCGCTCTCTCTATCTGTGTCATTAAGTGAAGATATTAAATAACATTGGTCCCAGTACAGACCCCTAAGGGCACCACTCGTCACTTTTGTCCATTGGGACTCTGAGCTATTGAGCACTAACTATGCTCTGGATGTGACCATCCAACCAACTCCTAATCCACCTAACATTCCACCAGTTGAATCCATCACTCTCTAATTTGGAGAGAAGGATGTTGTGGAGCACCATGTCAAAGGCTTTACAAAAGTCCAGATAAATGACATTTCTAGTTCAAATCATAGCATATTAGTACAATATTCCTGCTGGCTACAAATTCCTAAAATATTATGTAGTTTGATATCACAAGTTTTGATTAGCTAGAGTTAGGCAGAAGTTGCTGAAAATGGTGTTTGTCTGCAGTATGATATACACATATTCGTTCTGGGTCGTTGGAAGTTTTCTTCTTAGCAGTGGAGAATGTATTGACAACTGCATCTTCTAAAGCTGTATTCCAATACTACTTGCATGTTGCAATAGAAAGTACTTTTCGGGGGGGAGGGTTTTGTTGGGTTTTTTTTGTTGGTTTGGTTTATTTCCTTTGGTTTGTTTTTGGTTTTGTTTTGTTTTAATTTCCTCATTTCCCTCCCCTCCCATTTGTAGAACGGTAGATTTCATTATATATCAAATTATGGGTGTGCCAGATTTGCATAAATAGAAATGCTAATATATTAAGCATATTTAATTCATATTAATAATAATAATTAATATATAATAAGTTTAAAATAAGCTATGTAGGAAATATCTCAAAATAATGAGGTTTCCCAGGAGTACTGGTCAAATTCTTATCCCATTGCAGCTACCAAGAATAATTTTATAATATAAGAGTTTACAAATTTGAACTTTATTAATAATAATCAATTTTAATGTAAGGCTAAATGTATTGTTTAGCCTTACCTTCTGAATTTGCTATAAGAATATACCTCAGTCCAGACTAAAAGAGAAGACATCCTGTCATGTACTATGCCTCTCAAAATTTTACAAGGTCATAGGAAGAAAGTTGGGACTGAAGATGGCAAGCCTATTATTTTCATTCTGTAAGATCTTGACAGAAATTACTTTAACAATATAAATGAAAATATAAAACAAACAGCCAAGTAAAAATATTTGCATGGAACTTTGTCTGGGGTGTACTTTTGGAAACAGACAAAGATGTCTTAAAAGTGCCATCTCTATCTTCCTAATCCTCTTTACTTCATACAGTACTTGGTTTTTAACCTACTATATACTCATGTCTTCCCCACCTTCCTGCCTAAGCATGTTTACTGGAATCATTAGCACAGAACTGTGTGTTAGTAACTCACTCAGTGTAGGGTCTTTAAGGTTTTTATCAGACTTTGAGTTTGGTGATTGTTTTGGTGTTTTTATTCATAACACTTGAATTACTGGAATTCGTTAGGGAAGAAAAGTTTTTCTCTAGTACAATGACATCTGTCTCTACTGATTGTTAGTTGGTTTGGCTTCTTGTTTTATGTTGGCAAGATCAAATGGTGTAGTATTTTTATTTTTACAGCAATATACCTCCGTTTAAGCAAGGTTAAACATCAGCTCCTCTAAGCAAAAATAATCTTTTTGTTTGTTTACATATCACTAGTCCAGTTGGGTGTCAGTGAAAATGTCTACATGCAACCGGATTGTAATAAATGCCACTTTCAAACTCAGATAGTTAAAACAAATTGTGCAAACAAGCAATTCTTAAAATAGTATACATAGCTTTTTTTAGTCCATAACTCCTGCTTTTTCTAGGATTTTTTCAAGCAGTCAGAGAATTATATTTTTTCTGTAATATATTGATTTTGGACACTTTCCAAGTACCAAATGCTCTTAATAGTGTATGTGTTTCAAAAAAGGACATAATTTCAGCCCTGTGACAAGTCTATGCTTAAAACTACGTACCTTTTGTATAAATGGCAAGATTAGTGCCTTGATTTGCCTTACAGTTTTTCCTTTCAGTATGCACTTGTAGATCAGGAGTTTATATAAAGGCTATGTAAGAAATAAGTGGTTGTACCTTTTGATTAAATATTTCAAACCTAGGATAACGAGAGATGTTTGCCTCTGGAAATATTTTGTTCTTGACTACTTCTTGGAGCTGTCCAACTTTACCCCCTTTAGTGTCATATTTCTGGGATAGTCCACAGTGCTCCAGAGCCACACAGATTTGTGAGAGTAGGATACTGCTGTTTCAAAGATTACTTCTGCAAAACTAGGTTTCGTCTGAACCTTGTAGTTGTGGGGATCCAAATGTTGTCTTATATCAGAAGACATGGCTCTGTTTAGCTTGTCTGGATGCTATAATTTTTCTTATTGAAACGTGTTGGCATTGTTGTTTGAAGAACTCAATTAGGACCACAGTTAAAGAACAGAACAGAATCTGAGTCAGAAACAGAGCATAAGGGAATGAGAAATGGGTATTTGCATGTAAAATGATGGAACTTGTGTGAAGGAATGCGGAAAAGTGCTTAAGTGTTTTCTCTTGAGAGGGAGACAAGAGTAGAGAAGTTAATTCATGTAGAAATATATTTTCTGTTTAGTTGTTCATTACGGGTATGCCAACATTACAAAGCCAAAACAAAAACTGCAGAATCAAACAAAGAAAATTATATAACATGGAAGAAAGAGATAAAAAATAATCATAGTTCCTAAATGCATGTCTAGACTGTATTGGCACTTTACTTGGCAAAACAAAATGTGCCTATAGAAAGTATATGTGTGAAACTAGGTAGCTATTACACACTGGATAAAACTAATGCAGATAAACTGAAAGAAGTTACATTTTCATCTGGAAAAGAGAACATGTTTTTCATAGGAAGTACTCTTATCTTTTGCTTAATTTAGACCAACCTTGCAAAGAAGATCTTTAAAATAGCTGATGAAATTGCTAATTGTATCTCTATATTCCATTTTAAAGATACTAACGATGGTATCAGTAGAAGTATTTGTTTCATTGTACATTAGTTTGCCATACAATAACTTGTGTTTAACTTGTCATCTTCTAGAGGCAATGACAAAATATGTTACTCCTAGTCCCAAAGGAACCTCACCATAGTTAACAGCCTACTCATTAGCACAGGTATTCCTTCAAACATACTAATTGTTCCGCATTTAAGTTAATAATATTAATCACTGTTTCAGGTCTCTTCCAACATTGATAGATTGTCTCTCTCTCATGTCTTCCTTGTGCAAAAACCTTTCCTCATCAGTTAATTTATTAAAGCATTATTTTGCCTGCTAAAGGTTTGGCCTGAATGCATTTACTTGATCCAGCTTTGGATCAGAAGCACAAGAACTCTGTTAGTGCAATGGTTCCTTTCAAGCAATTTCATCTCCCAAAGAAGTGGAGCAGGCCAAGGGACTTGCTTTGCCAAGTACACCCCTTGGTGTATTCTTTGTTAACACTTCTACCTTTTTGTTTTTGACTTATTGAAACAGTCTGAATGTGCTTAAATTCAACTGACCTATGTCTACTTCAAAAGTTCAGTTGGAATCCCTACATAGCTTTCATGGTTTACCTGACATTGGTCTAAAATCTGTTAATGTTATTAAGCTAAAATGTTAAATTGAGTTAAAATATTATTAAGTTAACCAGTAAATAGTCTATGGACAGCAATTCCTACAAAAAAGTTATAAGCAGAAGGTAAATCACAAAATCTAATAAGTGTGCAAGAAAGAATAACAGAGGCTAAAAGTTCTGGCACAAAATAAGATAAGGTGATCTAAGAGAAAGCACAACCCACGTGAAGATAAATCAATACAGAACACCTGCCTTGGGTCATTGTTTTAGCAGTGTCTGTGCATAGATATAAATGCATAATACTAAACAGTGTGAATCTTAATCCATCTTATACCCTAGAATATTACTTTGAGTATATTGATAGTGTACTTATTTACAATGATACTTTATGGACCTAAACACAAAATGACAGTAATGTACAATTGGCATCACTAAATTCATTTTTATGTAAATTACCATATTCAGAAAGCTGTAAGGGTAGTTAATGAACCTTGCTGATGTTCTTGTTAGAAATGCCTGACTTAGACCCTGATCTCCTCTTTAAGCCTTGATAATGATCATGCCTTCATAGTTTAACATGTTTATTGTTTCCCTTCATTATATAGTAATTATAATATGCTCTCAAATTTGTTTTGTTTTGTTTGGGGGTGGGTGGGTTATTGTTTGTTTGTTTTATTTTAAAGCATTTAGCAAAACTGCCTTGCAGAAACAAAGAAAGACTAAGTTTATGTTTGATTTCCTGTCTCCAAATCTAACTCTTTTTGTGGATCTAATAAGAGTAAAATGATTACCCTGGTAAGGCATGGGTTGACCAGGAAGCTGCAACTGCCTCCATATTCTGCCTTAACACTTATTTTGCAAGTAACTGCAAATTAATATGCAAACAGACCTTCAAGCTAGTTTTTTGTTACTAGCATTTGTTTGTTTACAACTAAATGCATTTCAAATATGAAAATTGAGTTAATAAATACTAATCACATCTTTTTTATACACAAATTTAAGGTTCAGATTAGGACTGGAAGAAGGGGGGATGCGCAGAAATAGCTTAAGAAGTTTTTAATTGCTTTTTTGATAGAATTCCTAGCAGTTCTTGAACATAGATGACTCATGTCTCTGGATATTTGTGCTTTCTTAGGTCTATTCTCAGTTACAGTTTCCTCAGTTCAGGTACTGTAGGACAGTTAGAACCGGTATGGCAATCCACATTGTTTTTCTGCACTGGAGTTCTCATCTCCTTTCATTTTAAGGAAGAAAAGAAGAGATTGCATTGCTGTGAGAGATTTCATTTGAATCCTACTGGAGGCAGTTTCCTCTGCCATCAGCCAGGTGGACAGCAGGGAGGAGATGTGCAGACATTCACCAGTTTTACATTATTCCCTGTCTACAGCTCAGTGGAAGTTTCTGATATTGCAAAGTAGACAAAATAACATTTAACTTATTTGGAAAGCTTGAAAAGAAGTCATTGTGGATTGAATAATTATTTAACATAATAACACATTATTTTCTACCCTCTGTCCACCTCTCTGCAAATCTGACCCCTTGGGCAGGGCTTTAATGGAGAATAAACAGGACCAGTAGTTCTGTGGTTCAAAAATCTAAAGTCCTTTGCTAAAGGATCACTGAGAGAAAATCTGTGCCTTGATCTGTGGGTAAAGTAACTAAACTACTTGCTGTAAGGATGGGGGGGAAGATAGCCCTGCAGTAATTAAAATTCATGGGATTGGGTTTATTTCAAGGGTGGCTTTTATTCCTGCAGGTAACTGTGGCTAATATGGTTGATAATTTGTATTCAAAGCAAACCTAAAACAGCTAAAATGCATCTGTCAGAAAATCCTTCCTCTCTTCTTTCTCTCTCCATCCAAACACCAGAGCTTATGTTTGAATTTAGCAGTCTCTTTGATGTCTGATCATTTAGCTGGGTATTTCAGAACACAGGTTAATTGAGGACATGGTCTACAGTTGACTCAAGAGTTGCTTTAATAAGATTATGTTTATTAAATTGATTAAATAACTGTTTGTCCCCATAATCGACTATGAGAATGTTATTTGTGGTATTAGAAATGGATTAAGAAACACTCAGCCAAATTAAATGGTTTATACAAACCATTTATTTGTGGAGTAGTTTTATTTGTGGAGAGTAGTACTGCTGGATTTTGTGTGTGCCTTTTTTTACTTGTGTTAGTGCAGGTCAGGGGCCAGCTTTTTCTGGATGTTATTTGCTTACAGGGATCCACTGACCTGTGCTAATCTTTCCACCTGGCAACTGCTTCATATGGAGCAGCATGGCAGTGCACCAGTGGTGGAAATTGGGCAGGAATTCCTGTCTGTCCACAGTGCAGGACCAGCAAGTCATGCTTTTTCAGAGTTTTTCCCTAGTTTTATGCTTTCTCAGTTTTACAAAAAAGACTCCGCTTCCTTACATCCCAGCAAAGCGGCAGGGGATTATTTCAAACTGAAACAGCAGCTGTAATTTTCCCTCTTTTGAAAACACAGTAACACCAACAAAATTAACAGCAACCCACAAAAAGAAATTATTTGATGGATTTTACTTTTAGCTCGTAACTTATTATTGACATTAAGAAAAATCACACCACAGAAAGAGGAAGACACAATATTTTTGGGAGCTTGAGGAAATACAGAAGGTGAAACTTCACTTGGAAATATAGTTCTGCCACAATGGAGGAAAACTTAAAATATACATAACCTTCTCAACATAACTGTGAAGTGCTATCTTCTTTTCTTTTCTCCAGTAACTCACAATGAGGTTAATGCTGGCTCTCACAGAAAAGTCTACCTATCTTTCTTCTCCCATAAAATTTTTCTGTTCAAAATAATTTTCCATTCACCCAGATGATGAATACTTGCCTATGTTAGTTATCTGCAGACATATGATTGCAGTCAAACTTTAGATCAGAGAAGGAAATTGTTCCATGTTGACTATTAGTTTCATATTGGTCCCAAGTTATGGGACTATTTATGGGAGCCAAATGATTAGGCTCAATTATTAAAAATAAAGTTTACCATTTTGTTTAAAGGTTCCCACTTGACTCACCATGGCCAAGGTTTTACTTTTGACACCAGAAATTGTGTATTAGGAACCAATTGAAGTTTTTAGTCAGTAAGATAGAAACAGTTTTGTGAAACACTGCAGAATGATTATGTTTCATTAATGTACTTCAAAACCATGATGAAATATAAGTGGCTGAGATTAAAAGATCTCTAACTAGGATATTTATTTTAAAAAATTGAAAAGCTAACCAGAATTAAAGAAAAAAAGCAGACACAAGACTGAAATTGTAATCAGGGCCTTTTGTGTAAGTAAGAGCTATTGTGAGTTTCTCAATCGGCAGAGAATTAGAAGAATTTTACTTTCTACATTTTGAATATTTGGCTGATCAAAAGAGAGTTTTGATGTTTATTGTCTATATATAAAACTAGGGAAAATGACCACGAGATTTTACCACTAAGAAATACTGAAAACTAAGTTACTGATACCTAACAAGATCACAAAGATCTTCTTAAAACAAGAGAGGATTTAATCACCCTAATGGTCACATTCTCAATTCTTCTGCATGCAGAATTACATACACAGCATATGCATGAAAACCTCTTATACCAGGGCTTCGATGGCAGTCATTAATCAGAAATTGTCTCCATTAATTTTATAGTACTTCTGAAGGTGACAAATGCTAGTATTTCAAGTTAGAAATCAAAAAAAATTATGAATGAGTCTACCAAATTTTAATCTGCTCCTTATCTTTAGACAAGGTGAGGCCACGGGCAGATGTAGAGCCTGAGGGCTTCCTCCCAGTCTGTTCCAAGCTGTATCTGCAAAGAGCGTTCCACAGCCTGCCATATGTATGCTAACACTTCCTAAAAGACATATTTCTTAAGACAAATGCTAGTATCTAAAATACCAGTGCATTACAAATTGGAAAATGCTGATCATGTTTTTAGATGCTTAATGTCAAGTGTTTAAATAAGCAGGGGACCCCTGGTGGCCTAGTGGTTAGCATGCAGGACTCTCACCTCTGCGATCCAGGTTCGAATCCCAGCCAGTCCCCCGGGCAGATGGAGCCCGTTAGCCCTCTAAGGCCATCCATCTATGAGAAGGTCACTCTAAACAAACCTACGTCCTGAGGACTTCCCTGCCATTGTCCAAGCTTGCTTGGCCCCGGCAGATGAACCTTAGGATTAAAGGGTGGGCTCAGTTCAGCGCAGGCTGTGTCTCACCTAAAAAATCCATTGCGCAGGCTGGAAAGGTAAAAAAAAGACCTTTCCCCAAATCTTCGTTCACGAAGACTGGCCATTATTAAATAAGCAAATGTATCAAAGCCAAAACTTTGGAGAAAATGCAGGTATTTCCAAGTTACTCCTGTGTTATGAACATACAGAACTGACTAGGAAGGTAGAGAGGGTCAAACAGCATATTTAAGTCCACCATTTTTTTCCCCCCACTTACAATTCTTTTCTTTGCAGTACGACACCCTCTTTACCACTTGGTGGGGGGTTTCAGTATTCATTTTTTATTGATTCAGTACTTTTCCCATCCAATATTTTTCTTTACCCTTATACTAAGCTCCAAATTACTCAGGGAAACTAAAATTTTAGACTGGACCGGCATATCTTTTGGAAAGCTGAAACCCTTTCCCTGAACCTTGAGAAGCAGAACAGCTGAAATTTTCGAGGGTCACTAACAAATGCCCAGCATTTGAAATTTAATGGTATTGTGATTTTGTTATCCCTTTTCCTTGTTTTATGGCATAGCTTTTTTCCTTTAGTTTTTCAATACTATGACATTTATAGTCCAAACTTGAAATCATGGACTATGAGCTGATAAGTAAGCCTGCCACTAAGAGTTTCTTCTGCCTCACTACCTATTAAGCAATTATTTTTTCTTAGAGTTCTCATATATATTAAGTTTAGCTCTGCGGGAATAGTCATGAACTTATGATGTCTGAATAGGCTTTAAAATTCCTATAAAATAATATGTTAGTTCCTTTGAATTCTTGCTATATTATCTTATGTTGTAATAAGTCTTTGTAGTCTGTTCTCTACTTTCCAAGATACCTAGACTTGATCAAAAAAGAGGATGTTAACCCAAAATTTTTATTTCTTTGTTCTTATGGAACACACATGAAACATATACTCATTAGTTACAGGAACTAATTTAAATCATAATGCTTTTAAATGACCAACATTAAATAAATTTAGGAGGTAAACATCAGTGGAACATGGTAAACAAGCTATGAAGTGCAGTTGAGCATAAAGGTGATTATGAAGAGATAGGGTTTGTGAGTGCTGGACAAGTAAAGCAATCTACTTTTGGATAATAATAGTACTTTCTGATGCAATATGCCATATTACTTCTGCCTCATCTGTGCTTTTGCTATTGTCTTTCAGTAATATTATCCATTTGGTACATTCAATTCCTGAGCCATTGCTGGCTAGTGCAGAGACCATCAAGTGGCATGTGTGTGCACATGCACAAGCACACTCTGCTGCTGTTACGTATTTTCTTAGTTGCTTTTGGATGTTCACAAAATCCGGAGTAGTCACCAATTTGTTTGATCAAGGAGAAGCAACTTCTTGTAAATTGGGGTATGCAAAGAAAAATTAGTACTTTCTCTCTTGATAGCAAAAAACCATTGCCACACTGCTCAATCAGAGGAACTTTTATTGTATTTATCATCTTGGTTTAGTTTATTTTTTTTTAACATTTGCTTAACGATTAGACACTCAAAGGGATCTATTTATTTACAGTGCTGTGCATGATCTCAGTGTCACATTTTGTAGCCAATTGCAAAACATTGGAAAATATTATAGAAGGTTTTATTAGGTATTTCTTTATATGTTTTTCTGCAGTGTCTAAAATTAGAATGTTAAACTGATCCAGATTTTAACGTCTTTTACTTACAGTGAATATTTTTTCCTTTCTATCAGTGAGACAAGTGTTTGTAAATATCTCTTTCTGTCTGATGGGCTCAGAAAGCTTTCAATGCCCAATTATTTAGCATTAGAAATCGTTGCTACTAAATCAGTTTTACAAATTCCTGAGATGAGGCTCATGTACTCCGAATAGGTTGTTCTACATTGGGGAACAGTGGGAATTTTCAATGCTCTCATATTTTTTGGAGTAATTTGGCCTGAGTAATGCAGAAATAGAAGCAATGGGTCTACGATGTGATTACAGGAGATGTAATGAATAGTGTGATTAAAATGAGTACTGTACCTAAAGTCAGTTCCAAATGTCTTACTCATTAATATTTATTGCCTACCCATCTGAGAGAAAACAATTTTCAACGTGATTTAAATTGAGGATTCAGTGCCAGAAACAGGAAAGGCAGATTAGGTAGGTCACGTTTCAGCAAGCCACTGTAACTATGCAGCCACAGTAAATGCTAAGTCAAGTCAGACCAGAAAAAGAAAGCAAGATTTACTCAGTTGTGGAGAATTCATCAACACTCTCCATTCGTCATCTGGAAAGGAGCTCCCTCACAGATGTTCACCAGCTTAGCCCTGAACTCTTCGTTGTGTCATCTAACACACACGATTAATTGCCTTTCATAGAAAAGCACATCTCTCCTTTGCTGGATGCAAATATTTTCAATTGCCAAAGAAAATATACAGACGGTATAAGATTCAGACCAGGACCAGAGAATGGTTAGTCTGACATCATGTGATCGGTCGAATATAAAACCAAGTGTTCCTTGCCATTAACAAACTAGGTTGTCATCTTTCTAGTTATTGCATAGTTAGGAACCATTTTTAATACACTGTTTAAAAGTGTTTAAAATGCTTGCAGTTTGATGTTGGTGAATTTGAAAAGGTATTTATTGCAGTTATTTTCATTCCGTATTTTTTTGACAGGGAGATATCATGATATTGACAGATCTTCACTCTAAAGCTGAGAACCAAAAACTGATACCAGAGACAATTTTGCTAATGTCATTTCCTAAACTCTGTTTCTTAAATTTCATTGAGTGCATACAATGGCATGGAGTGATAGAAGATATAACAGCTATTTTATTTGTGATAATTTGTACAAGAAATTCCTGGCTTTTGTCACAATGTAACTCTTCCAACTCTATAAAACTTTACACAATTCTACCATCTCTATCCTCTCTAAACAGAATAAACTAGGTACGTATTTAAACTCAGATGCATCTAACTTCTTATTTTGTAATTGTTTTCCATGTTCATTAAAAAAAAAGTTTATTTTTTTTCTACCTTCTGCTTTTTGCCAAGATGAAATTACTAAATTCTGACTAAAGTCTGTTCTTTTTTAAGGGCAAATCTAAAGAGATATTGGTCATCCAAAGAATAGATAAATCTAAATATAATCTGATTAACAGGTTGTAGAATTCCAAGAACAGAGATAGCTCTTAGTAGCCTTGATTTGATCTTCAATGTATTAGCATTTTTAATGAGTTGGATGAATCACCAGCACACTAATCATATGTCAGTATATCTGACCACCACAGCATGCATCAGACTAGAAAATCCTGATGCAAGAGAAATTTTGTACACTTAACCAGTTACTATTATTAATGCAAGCCATCACATTTAATATAAAAATTTACAAAGGTCAGAACCAAACATCGGGGAAGGGACTGCTTCTTTAATATCCATAGATCCTCTTTTATATACAGCCTTGCTTCTCCACAGATCTTCTGAAAATATTTTTGCAAACACTGAGTTTTACCTGATCTACAATACCATGACTTTTCAATTCAATAGGCAGTCACAAATATACAAACAGCAGTACACAGTGCTAAAAATTCCTTTGAGGAAAGGCAGTTATTTTTCTAGATCTCTATCAAGGGGGAGTTGTTGATGTTTTCTTTGTTTATTTATGGAAAGAACTAAAAATTCTTATTTTGCACCTACTGAGCTCAGCAGGTTGCAGTACTTGGAATTTTGAACCTTTCTTTTGCACAGGGGTGTGTTGAAAGGGTACAGTTCAGGATCCAGTATAAAGTGGAACTGTTCATATTTTGAAATGGATTTTTTTTTCATGAAGACTGAGTTTTTTATCATTGTTTTGAGGGAGTCCAAAAACACCAGTGGACACTGCAGGTTCTGTTTTCTGTGCCAATTCTTTTGGGGGGTGACAGGACAGTAATGCTTGTTCTACATTGCTCAGTAATATTTTGGAAATATTCCTTTGTTCCAAGTGCTGCAAACCAAAAAAGTCAGTCCTCAATCACTACAGAGATGTTTGTTCGCCTTGTTTCTCATTCACTCTATGAAAAATAAGTCTACTTGAGAACACACAGCAGTGTAATTGACTTTATGGATCAGCTGTCGTAGGGGTTTTGCTTTAAGAAATTGTATTACGCTTCCTTTTAAACTTGTTCAAGGTAATAAGTCTTTGTTGACATTCACAATTCATACAATTAAATGTCCTCTTTTATAAAAAAATCCCCCACAGTATGGAGGTAAATAATTAATATCAAACATTATCATGGAAGTTACGTCAATTTTTAAAAGTGACTGATAAAGGGGATGAAGGAATGTTAGTTTCTTATCCTCATATTCCTCTTTATTTTTCATAAGCTACCTAAAATCAGGGAGAAGGTTTTTTTCTATTCTAAACAGTATTAACCAAAAGTTACTGGAAACATTGTTATTATTGTTGTTGTTGTTGTTATTTTAACATGGAAATTGATGTGGTGTGGTTTTTTTTGCAGCCATTATCAATGCTCCCTAAAGAAAACAACTTCCTGGACACACTAGTTCTTTCAGAGACTGAATAGGAAGGATTTTTAGCCATGTTATTCTAAATTAGTCTGAGTAGATTTCAACGCATGTGCAGATATGTTTATTCGGAAGTGTGAAGGTAAATCCTAGAGCGAAATATGCTTTTCAGAAACTTTTAAGACATCCCATGACAACGTTGGATCTTGATTTGAACCATCTTTTCTTTAATTCTTTCAGCTGAAGAAGTTCTTTCCCTCTAGAAAACAAGTCTAACAAGCAGTGGCCAAGGCACCTGGGGTTGTTTAGTCTGGAGAAGAGGAGGCTCTGGGGAGACCTCATTGCTCTCTACAACTGTCTGAAAGGAGGTTGTAGAGAGGTGGGGGTTGGCCTCTTCTGCCATGTCTCAAGTAAAAGGATAAGAGAAAATGGCCCTAACTTGTAACAAGTGAGGTTCAGATTAGATATTAGGAAAAAAAATCACTGAAAGATTCATTGGACATTGGAATAAGTGTCCCGGGAAGGTGGTGGAGTCACCATCTCTGGATGTGTTAAAGAGATGTCTTGAATGTAGCCCTTGGGGATATGTTTTAGGGGTGACTATGATGGTGCTGGGTTGATGGTTGAGATGGATGATCTTGAAGGTCTCTTCCAGCCTTGACGATTCTGTGATTCTGTGTCCAAAACCAGTTTAAATCTGTAATTGGACAGCTGGAATGAGTCTCCCTTGAAAATTCAGGTCCCTTTAATATTGTTTTCAAAATTTTTCTTTCAGTGACAAATACTGACCTCCTAAATATTCTTCACAGTAGTCCAAGATGACCAAAGTCTCTTGTCTACATACACCACGGACTGCTTGTGTAAGTGGAAATAAGGAAACGGCAGAGGCAGTGGAAATACGTGAGGGACAATACAGAATAACTTCACTGATCTTTAGGATATGTAGCAAGGACTGACAAAGGCGGTGCAGAATATCTTCTAGACTTGACTAGAAAATAAATATTGATGAAAATAAATCAGAGGAGGGAGCACAGCCCAAATTAAAAACTTTTGGTTTTAATTAATTAAAAGCTTTTGTGCCTTCACGTATGTAATTCTCATGACTACTTGGTTTTTGGTTTTATTTCAAGCTTGACATGCATCTCATAACTAAGCCACAGGGGCTGGATGCAATATGTTTGTGTAAATCTCCCTACAGCACAGGAAAAAGTCCAGGGAATCTAATTCTATCCTTATACTTACTCCTTGTTGTGATCAAATATGAGGGTATCTAGGACAAAATTGTAATATGGATGTCCAAAACCAAACAATATTTGTTTGCTTTAGAACTAGTCGTTGTCAAGCAAACACATTTAACTTGCTGCCTTGCTGTAGTCCAATGTGGTAACATTTTACAATAAGTGCCTGCCTGGAGGAAATAGAAACTAATGATCCCTTAGTACTGTGATGTCTAAACCCCAAGAGGAGTGTAATTTTTTTGTTCATTTGGTTAGGTTCAATTTACATCAAAATTTAACTGCAAATAATTTACATTTTCCATAAACAGTTTTGATAGTGTTCATATTTTGTATAAATTATGTAAATAACAAAATACCCTAATTTTGTGGACATCAAAACACATAATACTCCTGCTTCTTAAAGCTTCCACTGATTCAAACTTCTGTTATAATGTCTTGTAGCTGATTTTAAAACTACACCTTTCTTTTGGCTGCATTTTCTAAAAATACTTTTGACACCAGATTGCTATGTTTAGGATTGTAAAGAGGATGGAGTGACTCATTGAAAGTCTAATTCTGCCCATTATAATCTTGCCTCCTGGTTTATACTATTTTAGAAATGTTATTTGATCTGGAAGATCATTCTGTAATCTTCAGATTACTTCTGGGTGACTTCTGCAGAAAAAAAATTACCAATGCATTAAATTTGAATTAGCTTTGAGAAATGATGCAGATGTATGCACAGAACATTACAGCAATGTTTTCTCCAAGGCACAGCAGAATTGCCTTTATGCAGTTTTAAAGAATCACTTGAGCAACCCTTAAATTGCACACATGATGAAGCTGAGACAGCATCTTTACTTTAAAAAAAACAAACAAACATGCATATACACGTACACAGAGCAAATAAAGCTTTGAGAGTTGTCTTTCAGGGAAATCTGATCACAAACAGACTACTGCTGCATGGGCCATTTGGGCTCAGACCTGTCGTAGTGGAGAGCACTACTGCACATACTACGGAAGTGTCACTTAGACTAATGATTATGAATTATGCAGAGGGTCACATCCTCTTAGTTACAAGTCATTTCCACAGTTTCCCTCTAGACTACCTAGCCTAGTTCCATTTTTTTTTCCTTTTAGTGCTGCTAGCAAATAACATACAGAATGAATGCCAAGACCTTCATTTATTGACATTTCATTTTCCTCCCATGACTTCAAGTCAGTAAAATGACTGAACAGTTGGAAGAGGGGTGAGGGAGCCAGCTGCTGTGGATGGTTTAGGAAAAAGCTCCCTTCAGTTTGCTAGGTCATTTAGAAAAGTAGGACAGTAAAAAGCTATAGAAATTGTGTGTTTTGCTGCAGGCTGCAGATTCCAAGCATTTATCGCAAAAACACCATTTCTTCACTTTCCTGATTTGGAAAAAAAAAGGCTATAGTTTGACATATTTTAAAAAAGCATTCCCATTTTGGTAGCACTAACACGACAGCACCAGGGTGCATGACCTTCCCCTGTTTTAGTGTTAACCAGACAATCTACTGCCTAGATGAATAGGAATGCCAGCATGGTTCATGGAGCGGCTGTAGAGCGGGATGTGTGATGTGTATGGCAAATACATCCTCTGGCCTGACTGGGAACATACCTTGGAACATCCTTGACACTGTAAGATGACGTATTTCAAGGGCAGCAGCTGAGCAGAAAGTTGTGGTAGTCAGGAAGATGAAGGATTGCTTAAAGAATAATGCATGGGAGGATGTTTTACTGCCCAGGTCTTTGCCTTTCTCCCACAGTTGCTGGGCACTAGAAGGCTAACTAGCAGTGTCCTGCTCCAGGTGGTTCCTCCCTCCCAAGCGCTAAAAGCAGAAAAGGTCTGTTAAATAGACGGATATCTGCTTTTCTTAAAATGCATATGCCTCTTTCTAGCCTTTCTTTAAAAGTCAGTTAACATAGTAGAAAATATAGTTCATCCCTTACAGAAAATGTCTCAGACTTTTAACACTTCAGATGTAATATTTTCTTGTAAATGTCTACCAGTCTTGTTTTCACAGAATCACAGAATATGCCAAGTTGGAAGGGACCCACAAGGATCATCAAGTCCAACTCCTCGCCCTGCACCCATTCTCAAGAGTCACACCATGTGCCCAAGAATATTGTCCAAATGGTTCTTGAACCCTGTCAGGCTTGGTCCTGTGACCACCGCCCTGAGGAGCCTGTTCCAGCACCCAACCAGAATCTTTTCCTGATATCCAAACTAAACCTCCCCTGTAGGCCATTCCCTTGGGTCCTGTCACTGGTCACCACAGAGAAGAGATCAGTGCACGCCCCTCTTCTTCCCCCACAAGGACGTTGTAGACTGCAATGAGGTCTCCACTCAATCTCCTCTTCTCTGGGCTGAACAGACCTCAGCCACTCCTCAGCTTCCCCTCAAGGCCCTGCACCATCTTCGTTGCCCTTCTTTGGATGCTCTGTAATAGCTGAATATCTTTCTTACATTGCAGTGCCTAAAACTGCCACAATATTCAAGGTGAGGCAGCCCCAGTGCAGAGCAGAGTGAGACAATCCCCTCCCTCAACCAGCTGGCAATGCTTTGCCTGATGTCTCCCAGGATGCAGCTGGCCCTTTTGGCTGCCAGGGCACTGCTGACTCATATTCAATTTGCTGTTGATCAGGACTCCCAGCTCCTTTTCCATGGCACTGCTTTCCAGCATCTCATTCCCACTCTGTTCAAACATCCAGGGTTGCCCCACCCCAGGTGCAGAATCCGACACTTCCCCCGTTGAACTTCATATGGTTGGTTATTGCCCTGACCCCTGAGCCAATTGCTTAGCCACCACATGATGTGTGTATCCAGCTGTGTGCTGGATGGTTTGTCCAGAAGGATCCTGTGAGAGACAGTATTGAAAGCTTTACTGAAATCCAAAAAGATTACATCAACCGGCTTCCCTTGATCAACTTAGGTGGGTTACCTTGTCATAAAAGGAAATCAGGTTTACCAAGCAGGACTTTCCTCTAGTGAAGCTGTGCTGGTTGTGAGCAAGGACTATGTTGTCTTTCAGGTGTTTTTCAATACCTTTAAGAATAATTGTTCAGATGTATTTCAATCTCTACCACGCATTCAAGAAAAAAAAAAACAAACCAGGGAGCATTTCTCAAAGCTTTTCCTTCTTGTTAGCATACAAACATGTTTAGTATTAATACCCAAGAAGAAAATGTTTCAACGAACAAAGTATTATATGTTATACTGCCTGGAATGGGGTTTTACTGTATAGATGCTTACTGGCTACATGGTACTTAGTTCAGCATGGTGCTAATAACACTGAGGTTGTGAATTTGATCCCTGTACTCACTTAAGAGTTGGACTCCATGATCCTTGCAGGTTCTTTCCAACTCAAAAGATTCTGTGAAATGTTCTTTCTTGTCAGAGTGTGTAAGAATTAAGGTATATTTGATTTATAAGTTACTTATACTCTCTGATGTAAAAACCTTTTTTTTTTTAAAGTAAATTAAGTAATGCTCTCAGAGCCATATCAGCTAAATGGATTCCTGTTCTTACTGCACAGAGGAAAACTGCATGTTTCATGAGGAAAATATTGAACTAACTTTTAAATTTTGCAATATGTGCCCAGGGTAAATAGTTTGGGATAAGAAGCGCCTGTAACCTTCTTCTATGTAAATGTTAGGGCTACTAGTTTGAATAGCCTACACAGTGCTAAATATCAGGACAGAACAAGAGGTTTGCAACAGCTTTTTAGCATCTGTCAACCCTAAGAAAAAAAAAAACAAAAAACAAAATGAAGCAACAAACAAACAAACAAATCCCTCAAAAGTGATTACCTCTTGGAGAACATAATCTGGACCTTAAGAAGATTTGTTTTACACAATATTAAAATGCCATTGACAGTTAACAGTCCATCTGTTACTGAGCTTCCAGTTTCCCTACAGTGAACAGAATGGATATTCATCCATTTTTGACCCTAAAGTACCCTCTATTTCTATTCTGCACTTTTTTTTAATGCTTTTATGTTTCAGGTATTATTTTCAAACAAGAGTCCGAAGCAGTTTTCCCACACAGTTTCCAACTAAAACGGATGGCAAAGATGAAATATATAATAGGCAAGAGTGGTTTTCAAGAACCAGCCTGGACAGGAAACTAACAATTTCATTTCTCTCTGTTTTCTGTGCCTAAATCAGATGTAATCAGACAGTTTTTTGTAGGTGTCATCTGGAATTAAACCAGAAATTAGCACAGATTAGGAAGTACAGATGGAGAAGCACAGCTAAGTGATGTGCCACTGCATGCTATATTCCAGATTTTGAGTATCTTTAGGCCCAAAATAGACAGGATATGCTGGAGATTACAAGAGAGTCTGTATCCAAGAAATCACTATCTGAGATTTTTTTACTGTTTACTCCTAGTTGCTGTGATTCCAATGGCTTAAAATCAGGATGCAGCTAAACACTCTTCTAAATCCGGTTGTTCATACTGATTGACAGAAAGTGCTTTCATTTCCAACCTGGCTTTATATTTTTTTTTAACTGAGGGGTTTGTTCCCTGCTGAGCTTCAGGTCAAATGAGTAGGAATACTACTGATATGCTGAAAATGTTGCATACTGGCACTGTGGAGTGACAGAAAACACATGTGAGAGCATATAGCATGTAGAAAGGGATGGTGTGGTTATATTTACTTTCCTTAAGAGCAGCAACAATCAGGAGACCTTCCTTCTCCCAAAGACAGATGTCCAATGACAGCAGAAGATTAACATTTTACTTTTATACATACTGACTCTTTGATGCTGTGTTTATATCAGGGTACAAATCATGGTTATCCATGGTTATTCTAAGAGACTTCAGTATGTTAGTATTCTGTTCAAGAAAGTTAAATCAAACTGTAAATTTGAAAGAACATCTGATCTTTTAAAAAAATAGTATGTCCCATTATAGTAAAATACAATATGGGTGTATATGTATATAAATATACAGGGGGCTTATCAGAAATCCCTTAACCATTACTATAGACATGACTCCTTTTTTTGTGATTAGGGCATTCTGTGACTTGATACTATGCTCTTCTTCACTGATACAATGCAGAACTTGAACTGTGCAAGAAAAAGATGTCATTCTTCCCTCTTCTTGACAACAGAGGTATGAACAGTGTAGTATATCAGATTGCTTTATTCCATAGTGGAAGCAAACCATTACAAAGTAATCTACTGAAGAGCTAACATTAATTTCTAAGAACGCTCTCTTTTTTTTTTTTTACATCTTTAATGGGAGTCAGATATAGTGTGGATGACTAGAAAACAAATCCTCATCAACACATCTGCCTATGACATGCACCTTTCCTTTCTCTTCTAGGGTGAAGACTGGGAACAAGAAATTTGATTGAACATTAGGGCTGAACCCAACTTTAGCACTGGGGATGAAGCAGCAGCTTTGCAGCTGCTCATGCCTCCCATTGCTTGAGTGACCTTGCTGGTACTGCTGAATGGACATGGTCTCCCTCCACCACCTGCAACCCTCTGCCTCCTTTCAACTCCTGGTAACTTTCCTGTGCTTCTCTGCACAATCGTGCCATGGTGCCAGCTCCATCCCAGGCTATTTGGGGCACTGAGGGAGTGTGGCAGGCCCCAGACAACTCCAAGGAGGCTGGTGAGCAGGTGGGCACAGCAGCTGGAGAGCAATCCCAGACAGCCGGCAGGTGGATAGAGCAGCAGGGGGGGAACACCAGACGGGCAGCAGGTGGAGAGGGCAGCAGGAAGGCAACACCACTTTGTACTCAACTTGACATTAATTACACTTGTTGGAATCCTGTGTGGCTCCTAAGACCTTTTTTGGGGTGTTAAATTACAAAATATATTTGTTTGGATTCTGGAAATAGCTTCCTCTAATGACTGAAGAGCTGGAGAGGTGACTGGAGAGGAGAGGGAAGAAAGCAAACCTTTCCCTGTCCTTAAGCTCTGAGACTTGACCAGACTTTATGGGTAGGAATGAGCTGGCAGTTTGTTGATTTGCCCCTAACCATCTACACACCTAGGAAAAGCCCTTAGAGGTCTTAAATGTTGCTGGCTTTCTCAATGGCTCTATTGTGTAGAGTTCTGCATTGTGATGTTTCCTGAGGTGCCCAGATGTTTATAATTAATTTAGTCTGATTACTTCTAATTACGCCTTCCAATCTGCACTATCTTGCATTTGTCAACTTCATATGTAAGTAGCCCTGCTGCCTATTTAGTTTAGTTTTGTAAGGTCCCTTTGGACTTTCTTAACCTTCTCTAGTGATGACTAATCTAAATAATTGTGCTCTCTGCAAATTTTTCCCATCCTTTTTCCCACAACATTAATAAAGAGAACAGAGTCTTATCCAAGTACAGAAACATAAAGAATCTCATTGCAATCCTCTCATGATGAAGACTATTAGTCTTCCTTCCTTCCTTCCTTCCTTCCTTCCTCCCTTCCTTTGTCTGTTAACTGATTTCTAATTCCTGCAGTATTTTAACCCTTCAGTCTTTACCATTTGAATTTCTCAAGTCTCTTGTAAGGCATTTTGTCAAAGTCTTTTTCAAAGGCCAAATAAATCATATCTATAGTAACCACATTATTGTTATACTCAAAGAAATCTGTTAGCTGAGATGGATGGATTTTTCTTTCTAGAAGATGAATTCCTGCAATGTATCGTGGTCAGCTATCTGTTCTATAATTTCAATTACTTTTAATTGCTTCCTGTTTGTTTTCCTGATCTGAATTAAAACATAGCATGCAATTCAGAGATTTTTTTCAAGTGTCTATTTGTCAGTCCTTCTGAAACCTGATCTACAGTTTCAGGCAAACTTCTTACTTCTCAGTCCCACTCCTTGAAGCCTTTTCCTATTGACAAAAATACATTTCAAATAGCTGTAGTAGTCTCTTCTGCTTGTTGCTCTTTTGAGAAGAAAGCAGAAAGCTTAAGAGAAATTTATACACTTCAAAATATTACCTAGTCACTGATACAGCTATCTGATAGAAGAACATTCCTCTGAGAGTATGAAGAAATGATAACACAAGGCCCCGATCCAAAAGTATTTCACTCTTCTAGCTGTCCTTTATTGCATATACATGACCCTCTACATTGGCTTTGTGTTTCTGTGTTGCAAAGGTAACAAACAGAGAAGGAGTGCCTTCACCTCCTGTGCTGCTGACTACTTCCAAGATCAGTTTTCTTCATTTTGTGGCTTTCAGTCCATGTGCTAGAGCCCACCGAAATGTACAGAGCTTCTTGGGTGGGACTTTCTAAATAGGCAGATTGAGGAAAAGTCTATTTAGGTAGCAGAATAAACAGGGAAAACTGCTGAGATAAAGACACAGCGGCGGAAATGCATTGTCTCTGCTCTGAAAGGCAAGCGAATTCTGCCTGTCCACTTCCCTCTGACAGTCCAGTGGCTGAATGCAGGGTCTTGAACAGTAGGTAGTGAGGGGGAACCTATAGGAACTCTAAGAAAGGTCAGGCCACGAAAGGCTTGTAGCTTCTCTTTTCTAATTCTGCTTTCCTACCAGCCTGGGTCCCAGGTGTTAAGGTACAAAGTAGACAGTGCATTGCACTGCTCTGTTCCTAAAAGTTGTAGAACTTGAAGGAGAAAAAAAGAAAAACCCTCATGTGGTTCCATTTGAACCTTTCTTCTTTCCATTGAAGGTGATCCATTTACCTTTACCTTAGAGGGAAAGAGTTTGACCTAAAGAGCTGTATTTTTAGTGCTTGTCTTCTGTAAAAGCTATGCTAAATTTTTTTAATGCTTACACACACACTCCCCATTCAGTATTTTCATCTAAGAGTTGTCATCCCTTTCTTTCTGAAACAATTTGGAAAAGGCAGGTTTCAGAGTTTTGCTCAGATTTCATTTATATGCAACAGATGGATGTATCCAATTTTCTAAAACAGCATAACTCTTTTATTAGGGCCATTAAAATGAAACCTGTTTGTAGTTGGTGATGCTTGACAGAATATATAGCAGGAACATCTATGTCTGCTTTCATGGTTGGTACATTATGAACACGACTCAGCATTTCCAAAGTATTTTTATCCAAATGTTTCATGATATTTACAAACTAATTAAGCCTCACAATTGTATATGTAATAAGTTAGATCATGTCAGAGCAACCATTCAGCAGTTTAAATATAAACACAGCATCTCATTATAGCACATCAAATAAGTCTATATTTCTTTAAAACCAAGAAAAAATTAGAGTTAAGTGCTCAGGAAAGGTACATATTTGACAAGGAAATTGTTCACAGTGAGGGATGGCTCCTCACAGGAACATTAAAGCTGCAACTACCAAAATTTTAGCTTTTTAACAGACTCTGCACATCTGTGGATGTGCTGTTCATCCCCCCATTCATGAACAGGCTATTTTATTCTTCCTGTTCCTATTTGCGTAAGGACTGACCATTAGAGGCATCTTGACCCATTTCATTAGGCAGGCAGTCCTTAGAGATATCAGAAAATCACCTAAATGCTTTGGCATTGGCTACGGAGGCTGCACTTGCTATCTCTAATGTCTCATTGATAAGAAAGACAAATCTAAAACACCCAGTAATGCTTCTGCTATTACATGGTAATTTTCTCTTCCTGCAGACAGGAGACAATGGGTCAGTAGTAATTGTTTGGAGCCAAAATGATGCATCTAATTGTAAATAATCCAGGCACTAGTTGAACCTTTTACAAAATCAAGCATGTTTCTAGTGCCAAAATCAGTAAATGTGCTTGGACCCCTTGTATCTGACCATGCTGGCAGGAGCTCTTTTTTGTGTTTGGATCGGCTTTGGGGTTGGAGCCAGCATGTTCAGCAGTCTCCACAGTTCTTTCCCACTACATTTGGGCTAATTGTGGGCATGTGAAGCACATGTGCAGAGGTGGAAGTGTAAAGCAGGAAGGTCAAGGATTGTTCACCTGCAAACTACAGGGGTTCCTCAGTAAAGTTAATTTACAAAGGCTCTGTACTCAGGGCCCCCATCTCTCTAAGCCTTGATGAGGTATTTGATTAATGGTTCTGGAAGTCAAACATGCAGAGTGCCCCCTCGGTTTTGAAGGTCGCAGGTAAATCCAGGCCTTATTCTGACTCAAATAATGCATTTATCTAAATGCCACATCTAAGTCATAACCACTCATCAAAGACGTGACTAGGTAGTGCAGCAATTTCTGTTGAAACATAGTGCACCATGTGATAAATTGTATCTGCAAGATTTGTTTCATATGTCAGGCGCACACTACTTCTAAATCAAACGCTAAAATATGCCTTATTTAGTCAAAAGTAAGCAGAATGCTGTAATTTATAATCATCTTGAAGCACACTGCAGTGAAAATAAAAACAGACTATTAAAATTTAATGCCTGTTTGGCAGAGTAGCACATTTCTGGCCACGTTTGATGCAGCATCATTTTCTCACACCATTGTGTATGCACAAAAAGTAAGCTTGTGTTTGCCAACTTTTGTGGAAACTAATTGAAAAAAATGATTTAGCTGTTAAAGACTGACATCGGGCTGGAAAATTATTGTCAGCAGACACTGATGGCAGTGGCTCCTTTTTCCTCTTCTCACCCCATCCATTTGCTTTTAACAATTGTCTGTTGTTCTTCAACACAGCTCCCCACAGTACGGTTGCTAGCAAATATTCATTGGGGTGTCATCTCTGTTTAAAGTCTCTTCGTACACACCTATTCATCTGTGCTAAGTGAACAGCAACATCAGCTCAAATTAAGCTGGCATGAAAACAGCCACTGTTAATAATTTCTGCTGTGATTCAGCTTAGCTTTAGATAACAGGTGAAGATGTTTCATAACAGAGGCAATTACAGCTCTGTAAGCTCTTTCCGGCTGCCTGTTCCATCAGAAGCACAGAGTGTGGTGGCTGCTGGAGCATGTGGCACAGCCAGGCCCAGCCTCCATCAGACCACATTTGTTATCTGCCGAATTGAGCAGGCTGCCTGTCAAGGACAGATGCTGGATGCAGCGATTAGCATGCAAAATGCTTGGAAAGGCTGAGGTGAGAGGGTGGAAGTCAGTACACTTCATCTGAATTTGCTGCAGACCTCTCCAACTAGATAAAACTCTTCTAGACCCATTCCTCTGGCTGAATTGCAAATTTGTGTCCCAGGCATCACCTGTGCACACGCATCGATGTCATGTGTGCCATATACACATAAGTAAAAGTCAGTTTACAGGAAGTGCAGAGATCTATTTTACAAACAAGAACAAAATTACATTTGGAAAATGGTAACAATTGGTGAATTTCTGAGATTATAATCAGATCTGATGAAGAAGTAACCATTTAACATCTGCTCATTAAGATGCAGATGAAGAAGTAAGATTGGTAGAAATTAATAACTAGCAAAATACAAATGAAGCCTGTAATTTCATGTGAGAAATGTTACGCTAGTGTGATGGATTTTTAGCTTTTTTTTTTTTAATTAAAGAACAATGTACTTCCATCTACTCAATCTCTATTGTTCTATTATTTAAGTTACCTTTCATGTCAGTGCCACATACTTTGAAGTATATTAAAACATAGTCTTATACTTAAATATGTGGATTTGCAGATGGTTCATTTCCAGCCAAATATTTTTCCTTAGATCACAGAAGAAAATGTCTAGCAGCCTAAATTGAATTTTTATACATTATGATTTCCAGAAATGTACTTCTTAATGGTTTCTGATGTGCCTAAAGGCATGAATCTTGAACTAGTTTCTTAGAAATGTGTTAAGGAGAAACTGAAAAATATGTTGTGGTTTTGGTTTTTTTCTGTTTGTTTGGTGGTTTTTTGGTTTTGTTTTTTTTTTCCCCCAGTTATAAATAGTGAATTTCAATTGTGTGTCTTAACCTACTTTTACTGTATTGCTGTAGTGTTTTCTTGAGCACTTGTAATAATGAAAATATAACAACATATACTTCAAAAGTGCTTGATAACAATTCTGCCCTATCTGCAAAATGTGTAGTGTATATTGATTTCCAGAAACAAAAGACACGTCTGCTTCCTTTTCAAGGAACAAACCTAGTTGCTTTGAAATACTCGAGGTTTATCTCTTACAGAAGGTAGCGCTGAGATTGACCTATTTCCATATTCCATTTTTTTTCTAATTGTGACATTGAAGGATTCTCCTTTCAATTAAGGGAAAATATTTTTGCAATTATTATTAAGTACCCAAAAGATTAAATTGGTTGTGAGCTTGTATCCATATTCAAATTCTAATCTCCCCAGCATGTAATTGTTTTATTCAGTTCTGACAATGCTCTGTCTTTGACTATGTTCTGCATACTGTCTCTTCCCCTGACAATTACTGCTGTTCCTTGTCCCCACAGCCTTTAAAAGCTCTGTGTAACATTAGCCTATCTAGCCTAGTGAAAATGTCTTTACAGATTAGTGTAATGTTAATACTGCTGGCTCCCTGCTTTTGACCTGAAGTGGAATATATTGCACTGCTGGAGCAGATGGAATCAGGGCTTCATTGGGAAACGGAGATTGCTTGGCCGCCTGCCAAAAGCACGGTGCTGGCGGCGGCTGCCAGAGCCCCCGCCACCAGGAGCAGGAGGGGGGAGAGCGGGAGCACAGGATGGTGATGAAGTCACTCTCTGCCCTTGCAATGCTGGGTGGGGAGCAAGTATTTTAAGCATCACTTAAATTTGCTTTGGATTAAAATACATTTAAGGCTGCTCATCCACAGATGTTTATGCAGCTTTCTAGGAGGAGATGAATCTGTGCAAATGGAAACCTCTCTACTGTATGTGTTTATATTTTGATGGGGGCTTCTGCACGTGAGGCAAAAAACGCTGAAAACAAAGTTGTGATTTCCTAATACTCTTCTGAATGGATGTAAATTGGGTCATAAGGACAATGTTCCTTTTGCTTTTATTGAATCAAACATACTTTTTGTTCCTTTGTTTTGTGTTGTTGTTTTGTTGTGGTTTTTTTGGGTGGGGGGTGTTACCAAAATGTTAGAATGAAAATTATTCCCCAAAATATTTACCATTAGGCCTTCATGAAGTTCTCATGGTGCTAAACAGTAGAAATGGTTGGGTGATTAGGATGGACACATCTTCCGCCTGTTATATACAGTTCAGAGTTTAAATACATTAATCACATCACTTGCACTCTACTACCTTTCACTGAATATCCATATTAAATATGTCACCCTGGATTTCTACCTTTTTTTCTCCTCTGCAATCATATTTTTCTCTCAAGTATTGCATTTCCCTAGCAATAAAACATATGCTGTTTTCTGCCTAAGTAGAAGGATAATGTAAGCTGTGATGTGGAGAGTATTTTTTCTTATCATTTGCTTTTTCAGGGTGTAGTTATAGCAGCATATATGTGCTTTTATCTATGATAAGAACTACCATCTGGTAGCTAAATATGCACAGCTTATTGCTTGAAATGCTTATACACATTGTGAAAACACACAGCTTTTGTGTATGTTAGAATACAGCCTATATGTATTATTAATAAACTCACATATTAGCTATTTGAATATGTCAAATGATTGTAAAATAGAACAGTGATTCTAGACAAGAAGGATTAGGACTGCCACATTGCCAGATGTGTATTTATTCCAGCAGTACTATTGTGACCTTTTAATATCATATTGTTTGCAAGCTCTTCCAGACAATAATTGTTTGAAGGGAAAAACAGAGCCTCTTTGACAAAGGAGAAGGCCTTTGTTATACTCAAGTAGCTGAAGCTTTCATCCTTGGTATACCAATTCGCAGAGATGCATGCTGAATGTGTACAAACAGCCAGAGAGACAGAACATATAAATTTGAGTTACTTTGACCTTTAATCCAGAAGACCAAGAAGAGAAATGCACTAGGAAGGCTGGTTTGTTGCTGTCTGGAGACTGATAAGCTGTAATAAAGGTGCACTCTGTTGCAATTCATCTAAAGCTTCCATTGCTATCATCCTCTTTTTTCGATTTTTGTTACCTCAAGTACTTATCTAAATCCCTTTCAATGCCAGCTTGAATGCACTTTGTATTCTCTCCAAC
The DNA here is from genome assembly GCF_003984885.1 of Neopelma chrysocephalum. Taxonomy (NCBI): domain Eukaryota; kingdom Metazoa; phylum Chordata; class Aves; order Passeriformes; family Pipridae; genus Neopelma; species Neopelma chrysocephalum. The sequence goes on along the minus strand of NW_020925585.1, from coordinate 2,124,808 downwards.
TGTGACTGGTGCTGTCTGTGTGTGTCAGTGTGTTTCAGTATACACTCTTTCCCCTTGTTTGACAAGAGTCAGTGCCAACACCTAATTAAGGATAAGCCGTGGAGCTCTCGGCTCTATCTTTGTCAACAGCTATGTTCCCAGCTTTCTGCTTAGTTGAGCTTTTATGACAAGAACAACATTTCGGGTCCAGCCTACCTCTGGCCTCTCAGTTCTCCACATGAGAACTCAATGCAACTTAACACAGTGGATGATTTTAGAAACATTTATCATCATGAAATCCCCTAATCCCTTTTGTCTCTTTCTAAAGTACACACATTTTTACACAGATCTGTCTCTGCATATCTATACTAATGGATATGAGTGCACACCTATAACTTAATATAAATTGGATGTTTTCCAGATTTCCTTTTGTCTGGTGTCCTCTTGCAAACTGTTTCCTAGGAGATGATCAGAGGGGTTGGGACAGGATTCTTCTTTTGCAAACACTGCATCTAAAAATACAGCCTCGTTTAGCAGGACAGAAAACTGTTATTTCAGGGTCCAGTCGAGTTGTTTTAAGCATTTTGTCTTAATAATACAGATGAATTTAGGTCACTAAACAAGAAACTCTTTCTAAAGGTTAAGCTTTTAATAAGCTTGAAAATCAGATTAACATGACTGCTACCAGATAGCCAATTAAATGAACTCATGAAATAATTTTTTGGGGAGATTTACATATATGTGTGTCTGAGTAACCAAGTTAAATTACTTCAGGGTGCAGTTTTAATTTTCCTTTTCTTTTTTTTCATGCATCCAAATTCTGATCTGAATTTTATGTAAGCCTGGATAGCTTGCCAGGCACACAACAAAGTTGCGATGGAGGTACACTGGCGTAGTTAAGAACAGATTTTGGTTTACTGGTCAAGTAAAAATTATGTAAACTTCTAGAAGAAAATCCTAGTTACATAATGGATACCTCCATTGCTATTAAATACACACATAACTGAAGGCAAAAAATGTGATTACTGGCTTCAGTTCTTGAGATCCTAGTTCATGTGCTGTTAATCTGACAAGAAGGAATTTGAATGTGAATTTTTATCAGCAATTCCTGAATCTTAAGTTGGTGATAATTTTAACTGAAAATCCCACCTGTAGAGACAAGGGCCATGTGAGAAACTACTTAGGACATTCAGGACACATTTAAGCAGTTGACAGAAACTGGACATCCCTTCCCATTTATACTTTATAATTTGGCCAGCTCCTAGTTTTGAAAGTTGTTTAGGATCAATTCCCTTTGCAACAGTGAGTTAATCTCTTCCTTGAGTTTTGTCAGTGACAGTAGCCTCTGAGCTGCTCTGGTTTTAAGACCTTTCAGTTACTCCCACTGCTGTACACTACCGTTATTTGTCATTACACTGGGGAGAAAGAGAAAGCAGTTGTTGGGAAGCCAATTCTCTCTGTAACTCCTGTTTTCATTTTTGAATTTATGTTGAACTGTTGCATAGCTAACTTCCTGGGATAGAAGAGCTAAAAACAAGGAATATTTTATTTATATTCTTGTCCAACAGTGAGTAAAATCATGTCAATAGTTGTATTTTATAACACGTATAAAGACATTGTCTTGTCACTGGTGTAGTGAAAACCAACCTAAACAATTTTAATTGCTCAAGTATGACAATGAGTTCTGTGCATTTCACAGTGTTGCTCTCTGCAGTAAAAACAACATTTCCCGAGAAGCAAGTATGTAGAAAAGCTGTTTAGAAACCAGAGGAGAACAAAAAGAGTACACTCATTATCTTATCTTGCATTTATTTCTTTCTTTACTCTATGTCAAGCAACTTGCCAGCCAAAACAGCTGGAGGCTGAAAGTTAAAACCTGGCAGTGAAAGAGATCATAATGGGCCCACATGTGCTTTTTGTGCTCCAGAGATAAAAAAAGGATTTGATTTGGCTAGGCTATGAGCCTTGGAAAACCACTCTTCATATGAGCTCAGTACATATAACAATTATAGTAAAATTAGTTTCAATTATGTTAAATTCCGGAATTAAGATAGATGAATTTCAAGAACTATACTCAGATAGAGCATAGAAAAGACAAAATATTGCAATGTGTGATACCTCTGTACTTTGAGTTAAAAAAAAGTCTCCAACAAATCAGATTACATTGTACTGCTTGAGAGACAATAGTGTAGACACATTATAAGTTAATTTTACTCATTACATTGCAATTACAAGAAAAACTGAGCTGGTGATCCTCTTTGGTCCCACAAGACTAAGTGATGTAACCTTACTGCATTACTGCTACCCTTGAACATTAGGTATATACATCCTGATGCCACTCACTAAAAATTTTAAGAATTTTTATGCCCCATTCTGCTTACTATCTGCCAGGATTACTGCAGCAGACAGTCTTATATTACAAGAAGCAGCCACTTCATCTATTTTCTCACAGTGTAAACAGGCGCTTGTAAATTAACCTTGAATTCTAAGGCAACTGAAGTGAGCAGATTATAAAGATCTCAAAGTATATGTCTATATTAGGAGCTATAAGCAGAACTGGCTTGAGTATTTAAATTTGAGTTATCTCCTGCCTGCCCCCCACTGCACTCCATCATAAAAGATGTGTAAAGAGCTCAGCTACAACTGCTTTCCTTCACTGTTTCAGTTCAGCTGTTGGAAGAAAACTGCTAGTATGAACACAGCCACTGGTTTGTGATGAGACCTATATTCCTTCTTGTTCAAGATGTCGCTAAAAGCTATTTTAAAAGCTTTGGGAAATGTTACCCCAAGGAGATGACAGACTTATCAGCTTTTCTGCACATGCTCATAAAGATGACCATAGAGGAAGAAAGCAAAAGTGTGGTTTGAGGTTTATACCCAAAGCCTTAACTTTGTGTCATTTCTAGGGAGTACAGAAAAAATATCAGTATGCTTTCTCTACAGACAATGGGTGTCTGTGGGAGTGTACAGTCAAAACAGGCCAATCTGAGAAGCATCAGCTCTGGTCATTCACAGTTCAGTGCAGAGGCAGCAGGAAAAATACACAAATATCATTACTACAGGAAGTGGTAAGCCAAATTAGCAATAAAATCACCAGCAGCATCAAATAATGAAACAAGACAAAAACTATTTTTTGTATCTAAAAAACTGCAGTGGGTAGCTATGCATGTCTCTGTTTGTGTGCTCTTGTGTACACATACCTAAGCATGACACATTTGGAAACTGGCATTCTTACTGCTTCTAGCACAGCACATGTGCATGCTGGAACTGCTCCAGATTTCCCCCTCCCTGGGGCTTCCTTTGTAGTTTACTTAAATAACAACAAACACACCTGCCAAATTTTGCTTTGGAGCTTGGCTGCTTCTTGGTCTGCTCTCTGCCGGACCTCTTTTGTCCCTGTCACTATTTCCCTGTACTCCAGAGAGGCATTCACAATCCATCCCACATCCATGGCTGGCGCCAGAAGGATCCACCTGTTCTGCTTGTTGACAGACCAAATATCTCTGTGTTGTTCAAGAATTTCCTAAAGCTTGACCACAAGAGTGAATAAACAAAACAGCTTGGCACTTGCATGCAAGGTATAGGTGCTACTGTCCTGTTTACAAGATGCTAAGAGGTGTTTGGACACTAATGCACCCTGGCTGAGAGAATGGGGGTGGGAGGTATTGAAGCAGAATTTTCTTGAGTAGTGTATTACGTGCATTTGTGTTTGCAGTTGTCAGGCCTTTTCATCTCCACAGTGGCATTTGCTGAGTTGGATTTGTGTAGGGAACAGCTCTGTTTTTTCAATTATGTGACACCTTTCCCCTCAGTCTTGTCCACTTCCAAACTCTCCTCCCATATCTGCCAGTGCTTTAGGCTAACCAGAGGCTGGTCATCTAAAGCAGCAAATAAGTCCCTCAGACGACGTACATGACAGGGTGCAAAGAAGGCTGTGACTTAGAAATAGAGAATACTTAGTATACTAGCTATTGTTTCTCAGATGTATGTGGAAGTAGTCTGTTGGCAATTGCAAAGCAAAGAGTAATAAGAAAGAAATGTCACTTGGAGTGTCAGCTTCTGGTTTTCATAACTTCGGGGGAAGAGCACAATGAATACAAATTATGCCTGATTTACTGGTACCTGGTTTACTTTTGATAAAGTGTGTATGTGTAATACAAATGCCAGTGTGAACTTAAAAATCCTGATATGACCATAAAATGAAGTTGTTCCACTCTAGAACGTGGTTTTCCCACAGTTTATGCAAGAAAGGGGGCCAAGTGTATGTCTGAAGTCCCAGTATTGCCACTCTTTCTCATTTTTATCACTGGGCTCAAGAGGCAAGGATGCCAGTACAATTCTTAAAGCATTTTAACTGATAACAATGGCTCCAAGGATGTGGGACAAACCTCCTGAGAAGTCCAGATAATGTTGTTAAATTTCTTCAAATAAGAGTCCATCTAACTTCCTTCAGCTTACATACACTTTAGCAGTGCTTTTCTACAAATGCACTGGCACCCAGAGATTATGCAAAATGCTGAAACCTTTTCTAATTAAGGTTAAATGCATTCTCTGGTCATTTAAGCACACATAACTCTTTTTAAAGGAATAATGTGTTAAATTTCTCTCTGTATGTTGCTTTGAAGACAAAATTATAAGCTTGTTTTTGCTTAGGGGGAAGAAAAACAACAGCATCTCATTATGGTAACTTGGTCAGAGAGATGTAAGTTAGTTTCAGCTATAGCAGAATTTGATGTTAGCCTGGTAATTACTAGGCAGAGTCAATAATACTTCTCCTCAGTATAATTGCAAATCCAGTACAACCATGACCAGAACTAAATTGCTTGAGAGCAATCAATAGAAACCTCCTGATTACATTCCCTGGTGTACACATCAGATATAAAAAGGAAAACTGTCCATCCAAGCAAAAGGTCAACTTTACAGATGAAAACTGCAACATAAGGCTAGGAAAGAAGTCTGTCCACACAGAAGTTGTAGGCTATCCCTGCCTACACAGTAATTTGATCCAGCTGGAGGGGAGCAATAGATTTGTGCAGTTTATGCTGAGTTCCTAATATTTGTTCCCTATGTGGTTTGTGGCTTTTAGTCAGACTAAATTCAGTCTGTTTTCTCAAAACCAATATTCTCATCACACATGGCACAAAACTGTCCAAAGCATCAATCTTTGCCTCAGATTTCTGTGTCCCTGTAATAGGTTGGACATCATTAAGTTTGCATCTGGACTGAAACTTCTGGCTCAGCTTCCTCTGAGAGGAATGTGGTTCAAGTACACCAAAACCACTGTAAGGACCAAAGCAAAGTATGGTAAGTGGCTCAAGAGATTAATTTCGAAACCTCGCTGTTGCTTGAACAAAAATAGAATTGCAGATGTAGCCAAAGATTTGCTCCAGAAACCTTAATTGTTATTTTCCTAGATGCTTAGGGACTTATCCTTCTACTTTTTCCTTTCTCAATCACATTTGTTTGTACATAAATCCCTGAATAAACACATTGCCTTCGGTGCCATGTAATTCTTACCACTTGACTTTTTCCTACAAATATTAAACAAAGAGACATCTAATGATTCAGTAAATACAAGATTAAATTTTACTTATTGTTGTGAAAAGAGTCTCAGAGTAAATGGGTGAATTTGGTGCTGATGTTGTGGGTGTGTTCTTTCTAAAAAGAAAAAAAGCTTTTTCTGTATAGGCTTCAGGATTTGAATATAAGCTTTGAAAAGTACTGAGACCAAGTCCCTTGAAACTCACTCAAGAATTTCTAGGCACTAGAGCTGTAAGAACAGAGCTACTTACTCAGGAAGCTCAAAAACACTGTAGAAAACAGGCACCTAATAGTCCCTGAGTTCTCATTGAATATCTGCCTCTGGTGATTGATGGGGTCTGAGGAGTGGATTGTTAAATTCTCTTTTTTTTTTTAATATTGTCGTTATATTCTCTGTTTGTATTTTAGACCGGGTGAAGTGGGAACTGTTATGCATTCTGTCTGCTACTACATTCCCTTTTGAAGGCTTCTGCTGCAATAGATTGGTTTTCTTGACTGACTAGAGTTTTCTGAGAAATCTGTTTTAGCATAAAATTGTTAGTTTTCTCACTACGTCAAATTATGCTGCCCACACAGTACACAACACAAAATAAATAAACCTGAACAAAGCTGTGGTGTGGGAAACATCAAGAGTATTTTTGCTTAGAGTCTGTTGACAGAAAATGTTTTCTTTCCAGTGCAACTCTGTGTTTCATTTGACATGTCTTCTGTTACAAGTTTATGAGCCAAATATTTTCAACAGGTGTCAGATTTAATTTTGGTGGGGTTTTTTTAGATACTTCTGTAATCCTGTAATAGGAAAAAAATGCATTTACCCCATAAGAAAGTGTTTTGTAGAAGCCAGTATGAAATTCTATTCATCACTCAACAGAAAAAAAATATGACAAGCGTTGCATTTGCATTATGGTATGGAATAAAGTACTGCAGTCAGAATAGCACAAAAAGGCTGTTAAATAGCTGATAATTTCATCGTGTTGGAAGCAAGAGTAGAGCTACAATGCAGTAACATTAGTACTGTAATGCTATGAACATTTTCAATTATCATGCTTAACCTTACTAAGAAGCTAAAATGAATGCTATCGATATAGTGCAGCAGGAGTAGCACAATAGCAGCCCACTATTCTCGTGCTTTCTCTCCCTCCCTTTCTTTCCCTTTGCTACTGTAAGGGAAATGTGTGGACTCTTGCCCACACCGTTCTAAATTGCTCAAGCAATTGTTTCCTGTAGATTAATTTGTAATTCTGAATCTCAAGAAAAGGAAATGGGAGCACGTTCCTCCCTCAGGCCATTTACAGATCTGGAGTTTTAACGTAATCTAAAGCAGAGGCTGAGGAACCGACACACACACAAGGAAAGGGAGGGAGGCAGTGGAAAGGGTGACCCCAGAGAGTTTCCTCAGCAAGGTTTTTCTTTGTGTGCCAAAAAAAAACTTGCCTCAACCAGTGCTTATATCTTCCTTGGTCTCTTCTCTCATGCAAACAGCCTTACATAAAAAAGCTGGGGGTAAATATGTGCACACAGTATAAGTACACACACACATAGGGCCGTATTTCAAGGAGGCCGATGTGTGACTGCCTTCTTTGTTTGCTCATGATTGCTCTGGTGATGATAGTTTCCTTACAGGGATTGATTCAAACAAACAAACAAACATACAACTTCCATCAACACTGATGCTGTTCTTCATACTGTCTAAACAGGGCAGCTGGAGCTGTGAGCTTTTAAGATTATGTAGCCATGAAAAGCAGCAGATAGGCAGATTTCAAGGGAGAGTTACAAAATGTAGCTAGTGATCTGAACACTGTTACTATTGTTACTGTTAAAAGCCCCTCTAATGCTTATATACGATTCTGTTGTTCAAATACCGATTAAAATATGGTATTCCATAAGGACACTCTCCATCTTCACTATCTTCTACCTTTTGGGGCTATTCAGACTAGTATAATCACCTTTATCAATTTCTTTAAAAGTTTCTTTTGTTCTACCTTAGCAGTGAAGATTTCTGCTCACCTTGGACTGAGCAGTCCACAATAAAAGAGGTATAAAAATGGAACAGAAGAGACTAAAGGAACCCAGAGGAAAAAAGTGTTACAAAAAGGAGACAGATAATTTGCCTTTTTGCAAGATTCCCAGAAAGCTTTCCAGAGGGGGGTTCCCAAAAGGTGGCATTGTTCTCTTCCACTTCACAGGATGAAGGGAGAGAAGTCTCCAGTGAAAATGAAAGCAAAGTCCATGTATGTGATTACCATGAGCCTTTAGCACAGCAGAGAAGTCATAAATGTGAAAGCACAAAAGCTTTTGAGAAGACTTTCTGTCTTTAACAGTTTTCTCAGACACCTGCTATCATTTTTAACCACAATATTCCAGGGCACTTTTTTTGTATTAAGGGTCTTTTCATCTCTGCTTGCAAATCAGAAGCTACAATCCCTGATGGCAAGTGTAACTTCAGGTCTCCTGCCTCAAGGTTATCCCTTCTGTTCTGCCAAAGGGCTTTTAGGGCTGTGCCCTCAGCACACTGGAAAATTTACACCTTTAGAGAAGGCAAAAGGCAGGAAATCAAGTTGTGCTCCATAATTTCACCTGTGGTTCCTATGCTTTGATCTAGAGTCTCCATAACTAAATGAAAAGTGCATAATCTCCTAAAAATTACCAAAACATCAATTAAGGAGGAGAGAGGGGTGTTTAGAAAAGAAACATCTGTAATGTTATCCCAGGGACTCCAGATAAATTTTTCTTTCCTTATATTTTGTCAAGGATTGGTGTTGATTTTTGATTGCTTAGTAAATTTATTTTCGTTAGAAACTTTAGGGAATATTGTTAAATAAATGTTTAATATTACTATGGACTCTGGAGTGTGCTTTTTTCACAGCACAATATTTCAGTACAGGGAGGAGACAAGCTTATCTGTTCTCTGCCCAAGGCATATTAACTCCTGCCAAAATCTCTTTCCTCAGACAACAATGTCAAAGATCACCCTGTAACAATTCATAAGGCAAGGGATGAAAGCATGAAACACATGGACATCCGAATAGGAGGGATTTCCTAGTGCTGTAGAGCCAAGGAGGAAAACCTTTCTGGGCACAGCCTCCAAGAATTGTCTTTTGCTCCTCTCAATCAATTTGCCATGACACCAAAATGGTGCAGAAGGCATCTGAAATCCTGTCTAATGAGAATCTTGCTGGTCAAAAGGAAAATTTAGCCATGTGAAGGGGACACTGAGACTGCCTGTGAGCACTCTCTGATGCCTGAAAACAGCTGGATACTTGAAAAATGGGGTCAGGAACCTGGAATAAAGGGACATGTGCCAGAATGAGGAAATGATATTTGGCTGAAGTTTGGCTACTGCTTAAGGTGGAGGCGAAAATCTCATCTGGGAGTGAGGGAATCTGGACATTTTTATTTTATCTTTACTGTTTATCATGGATCTGTTTTCCAATTACAGATACTTAAGACTTCCAAGATATAGCTGATGTTCACTATAGTAGTGGCTAGACTAGAAGCCTTCTACGGGTCTCTAATTATAACTGTTTATCTTGGTTTGCCAAGGAAATATAAGGACTTATGGAACTATACTATATTTATATCTTACTCCTATCTATTCTCTCAATCTCTAAATGTCTCAACTCTTCCAGTCCAATTTAATGCGCTAGAAGGTTCTTTCATATTCAGGTGAAATGTACATGTTGTCCAAGTATTGACAGAACTATACTAGCAAGCTAAGAAAGTCAAAGCAAGTGTAGTTCAAACATGAGATTTTTGTGTTGAGGTTAAACCTAATATGGCAACCTCATGAAAACATTCCTGCTTTCTTTTCAATTTTTTGTACTTTGCATGTCATGTGTGCTGGTGATGCTCCAGTGCTGACTTTCGCAGAGGAACTGTTGGTGTGCACTCCTGGTTGCAGTGGTACTGTTCAGTGGTGCAGCTGACCCAGGCCTTCAGGCTGGATCTGAGACGTCCCTTCTGTTTAGTACAATTGGACTCTGCTCCAGGGTTGAAATCTTAACTGCTTTGTATTGCAATGCAATTGAAAAGGGAGGAAAAAAATCAGTAGCTACAGCTATTCAGTGCCAAGCCGAGTTTCCAACCATATGCACAGTATTCTCTTAATAGCCTTGGAGCTTTTCAGGGCAGCTTTTCAGGTTATCTGATGAGCCTTTAAGGGAAGACTCTGATACAGAAATCGTGCTCTTTGAGCAAAATGCCAGCTGTGTGAGGACCTTGAAAAATTTGGACCCATTCTTTGGCATCTGTACTCCATGAGCTAGAAGAATGTAGTAGTAGTAAGCCAACATTTATGCTTAAGGGCCTGAAAAATGTTATATAGAGTCAAGTTTTTCACTGTCAAAAAGCTTTTCTTCGTGTTTTATTGTCTCCAAATCTGTAGTATAGAACTTATTTCAATAAAAAATTTAGAGTTCTTCTAAAGTTATCCACTGCCTTGAAATTAAAATTTACAGTATTTTTCTGATTTTTCTTGAGCTTGCTGAGATGGTTCAATATCTCAAGACAAGACTGGTTTTGCTTCATACACTTCACCGCACAATTTACCTTTTCTCTTTATCCTTCCCCTTAACATTTTCCTGCTTGGAGACTCCTTGCAATATGACTTGAAGAACCCTTCATGGGCTTGTTGTTAAAAGCATTCAACTTCTTCTGCTCAGCATGTTCACTCCACTTTACCTGCCCTATACTGTTGTTTATTGTTGTTTAACATTGATGTTATATGGTACTTAGAATATTCAGTAGTACTGGATCTTTGAAAGCTGGCAGGATGAATTGCTTGGTTTCCAATCTTTAATGTTTATCTCCCTTTGGATCTCACCATCTGTTCCTTTTTGGAAGTGCAGGTAAATGAATTTTTTTCAACTTCCTTTCATGTGCCCTGTTTCCTGCAGATACTTAGATTAGCTGTTTCCTCATTCTCTCTCCTGACATCATCAAGAAAGATTTGGTGGCATTTATTGAAGCTGATGAATCAGACTGAAATTTCCATGCTGGACTACGTGTAGCAGGGTTTGCTCAGAGAGGACAAGATAGAGATTTTTTTTTATTGGAGTTTATATTAATTATTCCACCCTCATGGAGTATAATACAACAACATCCACAAAGTTATGTATTCAAGTGTATTCCTCCTAACTTCTTTCATTTGCCTTTATTTCTCGATGTCACATTTTTGAACACATCAGCAAGTCACATAATCATTATCTTGGGAATTAATGTCTGTTCTGTAAGAGTTCAGTTGCAGTATAGTTCAATCCCAGGACAGTCACAGCTACCAGAGGCAACCCTACAGCTAAGACCAGTAGTCATGCAATGGAATCTTGAACTTCAAAGATGGTGCACTAAGCTTTTTCAACTTTTTTCATTTGTGGTCAATCTCAGTCTTCTGCATTGCAAAGTCTTAAAAGAAGAGTCTCAGCACCTGATGATCTGTTACGCCCTTCTGCATACTGCTGAAGGGAAAGAAAACAAGAACAAAACACAGAATGTGGAAAGGTAAAGGTTTTTTTTTCCTCAACTTTATTACCTAACACAGGAAGCCCAACTTTGAAAAGCTACCCTCAATTTTGTATTTGTAAACTTTTGGAGGTATAAAATGCTGTCTTCCAGAGTCAGCAATATTATCCTTCTTGTGCACATTTACTTACGGCCTTTTATAACATTCCCTCAAAGCATCTCTACTTTTATTACTTTTTAAAGTTGACATTGAAATCAAATGGGATCAACTTGTGGCATATGACTTAAAGAGTTACTGAAGGGCAGTTAAGGCTCTGCCTCATGAAAGGATTAATCTGAATGAAAGCCCACCTGCTGTTCTCTTTTGTCGTTCATCAACTGTCCTCAGATTCTCTGCTCAGCCAGACCTATGAAATAATTTGCCAGTTGTTGCAGTCTGTCGACTACACTCATTAACTAAAAGTCATTTCCATACAACAGCTGTCCCTCTGTAGCTTGTTGATAACAAGTTGGTTGTCAGTCCCCTTCCAAAATCAGAACTCAGAGCCATTTGGCATTCTTCTTGTGAGCACTCATAAAGAGCCCAAGACCCAAGCTGACACCAAGGCTGAGTGCCAGTCTAGGATTGAAAGCACTTCCTGCAGGACTCTCTAGGATTTCGAATTGTTCTCTCTAGTTCATTGGGTCAGAGACATGCTGAATGGGCAAAGTGGATTTTGCATAATGATTGGTAAAGTTTTATTTGTTGTATGGCTAAGCAAAGGGCTTTGATTTTCAGTTCTGTCAGCCCAAAGCATTTTCCCCCAACAATTGAAAATTAATTTTTAAGCTATTCTATAACAGCTTTTACAAAGATCTTTTCCTTCTTTTCCAGCAATTTTTGGCAGCTCCTGTAATTTCATGCAAGACCATGAGATTCTTTTGACTGCTTAGCAAGAGGTACTCATTCATTCTTCCTAAAACCAGAGAAGTGATACTAGATTTTACAGCAGTGTCTGGACTACTGGCATAGGTGGTATTTCAATGATGAGTAGTTCCTTAGACGTCTGGGTTCATAATGATTTTGGTTTCCCAGTTACTGATAATTTCCTGATAATTACTGTCTTCAGCAATTTTTTAGATCCTTTTAGTTCCTTCTAAGACTTTTTACTCATGCAACAAAAGATAGATTTCAAGGCTTTGCTAATGTCCTGTAATGTGTTCTACCATCAACTGGAATATATTTTAGACTGAGATCTTAGTATTTTATGAGATGCGTTTCCCTTATTAATTTACTGGGCAACTGAAATAAAAACAACCATCTGAATCACTGCATGCTCTCATGCCTAATTTTCTCCAGAGTGCCCCTTGTCCTCCTGCATGAGCTATGCACTCACACATCACCGCATTGGCAAAGTGGAGGGAGAGTGTCATACACAAGTCACGTCACTGTGCTTCACCACTCAAAACCACACAAGGTTTTCTGAATCTGCTTTAAATCTGAGTCTCAAATGAGTTACACTAAAAAAAAGTCAGAATCATTACCTGGTATCTCTGAATTTATTATATCACTTGAAACCACTATTCCTACTCAAGTCAGGTTAAACCCTTGGTAAAAGGGCACAGACAGACATACTGATTTGCCAGCTGGCTGGGTTAGGAAATGGGTAACTCCATTTGCACATTCTCAACTGGTTCAGATTTTCTGGTTTTACTTCATTTGTAACTGTTGAGAATAATCTCTGCTAACTTGCACACAATTCTTTTTTTTTGTTTTATTGCAAGACTTTTTTTCACAAAAATGATTAAGGTGTCACTGCTTACACAGTTGTGCTTACATAGCTGAGGGAGCAGAAGGGAGACAGAGGAGGGGGTGAGCAGAGGAAGACAGTGACCTCTTAATCAACTTAAGCTGTAGCCATAGCACATCTGACTGTGTACTGAACAATTTTAATAAAAAAAAAAATACAAATGTTGACATGGGGATGGCCAGAAGCCAGGGATGAAATTCTGGCCATGCTGAGCATGCAACTGGAAGGAATTTCCTGGGTCAATAAATGCCATCCTATGTTTTTCCAGGAAAACATTCTTGAACTGATGATGGTCCACATTAAAGTTTATTTGGTGTGTTGACCTGCTACCCTTGAAAGCCAAACATCCCTTAATTCTTCATTTGGGTTGTGATTTCATTTCAAGTGATAGTTCAACAGAGCCATAAATATACACAGAAAGTTTCTGATTAAGCCTTCCAACGAATGCCTTCCCCACCACACACCCTGATGACATCCCAACTGCCATCCTGTTCAAAATGCTGCTCTATTTTAGAGAGAAGCAGCAGAATAACTCTGCAAGCTTCTATAAGAGTGTTTTCTGCACATTAAAGGTTTTGCCCCACAACTAGGAAAGTTTTGTGGTTGAAGTCTCTGTTGTCCAGCCAGAAGGTTATGGCAGGGAAAGATTTCTTTCTCATTCTTTTACACATACCTTATCTTCACTCAGGCTGTTTTCTGGTGATCAGATTTTCAACAAGATAAAAGGCATACCTGAGAGTCTTAGAAGTTGAGGTGCTAACTTAGCTTATATTATTGTAACTTTTTCATTTGGTCTTATTCTGGTGAGGGTAGTTTCTTCTCCTTTCTCTGTAGTCTTCTGATTTCTTTGTCAGACAGCTCATACCTCCCAATTGTGCTCATTTCTCTTCCAATCTTGAAGAAAATTTGTCAACTGGGCTCTGACCTTTGCTTTCCTAAAATCACACATCTGTGTATTCCAACTTTCTTTTCAACAGATGATTTTTTTGTTTCCTAGTTTTGTCTTTTCCGTATACTTCTGAAAAGCAGTGGAAAGAAAGACAAGCAAACTAGACCACTTGCCTGTCTGGCAAGGGAAAATGACATGATTTAGAAGTGGTTGAGTTAAAGAAAAAAACTAAAACCTTCAAAAAATTCTAACATTTATCCGGATGTTTGTGTTTATTTTTGGAACTGTGGAATATCCATGATTTTCAGTGTTTTGACCTTTACTTTGAAGTATGTCATAATTGTGCCAGCAAACTCAGCTGTCAATATTTTCATTTCACACCTCTTTACAGAAGTTCATAACTGACCTATAAAATTACACATACCAAGCATATGTGGTCTCAAGCAGGAAAAGATTTAATAAATAAATATGTAAATTTAATGTGTCTATTTAAAAGTTATAAAGCCACAAAAAATTAATTTGGTGATCTCAAATGAATTTGCAGTCCTGTAACTACAAAGCAAGCCAGTCAGACTTTTCTACATTTAAATTCCAAATGATTAACCTCTTGATCTTTAATGTGGAATGATGCAGTGCCTGTGGTCATTATGGCAAATAACCACATTATTGCATTTAGGAAATTAGCTACTGTGTGCTTGTGGTAATTTTGTCTCCATTAAAATATCTCCCAAATTTTAAGCAGGCAGACTTATTACAAGAGTCAGTTTTGTGTTTAGATACACACCATCTTTGTGCATTCATGGAGCTTCATCAGAGTGTATTTGAAAGGTTCTTTGTCAGCCAGTTTTAATATTAGGAGTTTTCCTGCAAAGTAACTGGGGAAAGAAGGAGGGAAGGGTTCTAACCTTCAGAATGACATATGTTTTAGAGGCAAAACATTTCACTTTTTAAAAATTTCCCTAATTATTCTCTTTTTATGATTCATATTCATGTTTAATTCTCAGATGATAGTAGGTCTGAAAAGGTTGTTATGGTACAAACTGGTACTTGTAGAGTAAAACTGTTGCTGTGTAAAAGTGATTAGCAGCATTAATAGGAACTTTAATCTTCAACTCCCTACCTAGCTTTCTTTCATAAATATTAGGACCACCCAGCTATCTTGTGCTTCTGAAAATTTGGCTTTCTTTTTTTTGCCTTTTTTCTGTCTTTTTTTTTTTTTAAATGAAACACACATCCTTATCAAGTTTTCTACCAACAGAGATCTGAGTTTTGCAAAGTGCTGTACATCAAAAACTATATAAAAGGGAAGAGAAGCAGTGGAGTATATGGTAGACTAGTGAGAAGATTTTATACCATGATGATATTTTGGGTGATAAACTTCTCCTCTCCTTTTCTACTCACTAAATAACAACCTGATATGAAAAGGGAGAAAAACAGCATTGTACTTTGGGCAAATTCAGTGAGAGATCAAAGTTTTCTTCCAAAGAAAATGCAAGAAGGAACCTCTCCCATATTTTTATGAGAAATTGCTCCCACCAGACTATCTAAGCTATCGTTGTGTTGGTTTGGACAATACTTCTCCAGGATATCTTTCACAGTGACACACTGTTCAGTCATCAGTTTTATCAGTAAGAGTGACAGCATAGATCAGTCTCTTGCTGGTCTTTTGCTGTCCTCCTCACACAGGCAGCCCAGAGCAAGGTTAAACAGCAGTGGTGTTATCTCTACTACATCCATGTTGCTTTCATTTAGGGAACTATAATTTGAGCAGGTAAAAGTTTATTTTAAACCTTTATTTTAAGGTAAGGTTTTGTGTGTGAAAGGCAGTGTTGGTCTGGCCTTGGGAATTGCTGAATGCCCTAATGTTTCATTTTGCAATGAAATCCTAACCCGACTATGCCTTGAGTGGTTTCGCATTTCAGTGAAAACAGTTCACACAGTTCACATCCTAAGGTTACATTAATAAGGCAATATGTTGAAAATACAAAAGTGCAGTGTCTCTAAGTAAACTATAGTGATTCTGTGCTTGGAATACATGACTCTGAGGTGCCATGGAAATCCTGTGAGGGTCCTCCATACCTGAGTCTTTTCAGTTCTGTCTTTTAACAATTAACTAATTGATCCTTTTAACATCATATTCATTCTCTTACAGATGTAAATTAGCATACTTTCTCACTAGAGCTTTACAGGACACACTAATAAATCTCAAGAAAATAATTAACAGAGGTGTCATGGAAACCAGCCTGGAAAAATATTCTTTATCCCACAATTTATGTTGCAGGACTAAGAAAATATTTGATAAGTCAAAGAAAATGTTAGGTTTTCCAGCATTCCCTTACCTCTGTTAGAGTGAAGAAAATAGCCCCATTCTTTAAAATTTATAGGTTTCTGTTTTTCCATTTTGCACAGTACCACAATATGAGTTGAAGACTAACATCAGCCTTTCTATTTGAGCTGTCCACACCTGCAATAACAAAATTCCAAATGCAGTGAAACTCACCTGATTTCAGTTTTGCTCACAGTTTTCGTTGAATTTGTTGATTTTAGTGACCAATGTACAAAACTAGGCAAGCTTGAGGCATTTCTTCACAGTCATTACATACTGAAGTGCTCAGGGTATCCAGGAGTTGGTGATTGTGCCTGGGAACCTGGTAGCTGGTTTTGTCATTTCACTGGTGCTGAACACAGAAAGGAATCTGGTTAAAAATGAGAACACTTCCATAGGTGCCCTGAGAACTAGGAATGGTTTTCTTGGTTTGGAAAAGAGTCCTCCAGAGTCGCAAAGAAATGGCAAGGATGTCCTTACAGACTCCATAATCCAGAAGACTACAAAAATATTTAACTAAGTAGTGCCAACACTTCGTTTTCATGGGCATCACATGTATTTCACAGATTACAAAGTAGAAACCTGAGCTGGTCCAAGAAGAAGACCATTCTCATCTTACTATGGGAATTACAGATATAACATCTTACTATGCTTTCTTAAACTATTCGTATTGCAACAGAACTATTTTAACTTAATATAAAACAGAGCCTGCAAATTCAGCTTTGCCATGGGCCACCTTAGTATAAAAATACATACTCATGCAATTGTCTTCTAAAGCATAAAACAATGTTTGGGTCAGGTAGTACTACGTGAAGATTTTTGACAAAAGATAGCTAACAACCTGACCTATAACACTAAAATTCAAGAACAACCGCATAGCCATATTCATGGAATCAGCTGTTGTATGGTGTGGAAGAAACTGTTGCTAACCTCTGAAAATAGGCGTGAAAAATTAACAATTCTATTACTTAGCTATATACATCAGTTTATAATCCTATTGTACATGGAGCTGGGCCCAAACCAGAGAGTCACATTACTTAGGAAGTAAGAAGAGGAAGAATCTTTATTGCTGGTAGAGATGAGGCTGCCTGAAATCCTGTGGTTGAATGCCCTGGAGAAAGCAAGTGTTTTTCAATGTGCTCAAAGGATTACAAACCAAAGACAGAGGCAAATGCTGTACTCTCCCGAATAGCTATTGATTGACTGATACACTTAAAGGATAAGGACTGTATCCTGCAGGTCACGGAACTGGAGGCAATCATATATAAAGAAAAGAAAATCCCGTTCTTTCCAGAGCTTGAGTAGAGGACACATATCTGGGTGCTGCTGAAATAGGGCTTTACTAAAATAATGGATGCAGAATATCTTGAAAGCTAGGAATTTAGTCTAAGCTACTGCTTAGAAGACTAAATACAAAATACAGAAACTACTGTTTTCCAAAAATTAACCCATTTCTCAGCTTTTCTCTTTGGGAGGGAGAGAAATGGGTAGGGACACTGAATTTTTACTCTTATTTCTAACATTTTTCTTACATGCAAATTTATTGTGAACAGTACAGTCTCTCCCTATGTAGCCTGTGTCATTGATACAGTATATACATTTGAACAGAACAAAACCCTGAAACTTCTGTGTGATACAAGCATACTTCATCACTTGGTCATTTATTTTTGTTTTCATATGCAATTTCCTTCTCTTCTTCTAGTGTTCAGAATTACCATCATGCACCTCTGGGTATTCAGCTCCTTTGTCTCCTCGTAAATTGGAGGAGCATAAAGCAAATATTTTTGTAACACAGTAACATAGCCTTAGAACTGACATGTCTCATAAAGGCGAGCAATACCAGAACTTCGGAAGTGCAAATAAAATATGCATAGAGAGGAGCAAAGGGAACAGTAAATTAATGAAAGGGATTAGTATTTCTGTCTTTCATAGCAAGAATGATGCAAAGGTGGAGTTCACCAAAGAGCCCCAGTGTGCATAAAAAAAATTAAAATCTTCCAAAACTCTTCCTAGTAAAGTCACATCCACTATCTTCCATCTCACAGAAAGAAGACAGGCCTAGAAACTAAATGTCCTGGTTTTAACTTGGGTAGGGTTAATTTTCTTCAGAGTGGCTAGTATGGGACTCTGTTTTGGATTTGTGCTGTGTTGATAATGTAGAAACTGTTTTGTTATTGCTGAGCAGGGCTTGCACAGATCCAAGGCCTTTTCCACTCTTCATACTGCCACGCTGGTGAGGAAGTTGGTGGTGCATGGGAGGTCGAGAGGAGACAGCCAGAACAGGTGACTCAAAGTGACCAAAGCAATATTCCAGACCTTACGACATCATGCTCAGTATATAAAATAGGGAGAAGAAGGAGTAAGGGGGGAACATTTGGAGTGATGGTGTTTGTCTTCCCAAGTCACTGTTATGTGCGATGAGGCCCTGCTCTCCTGGAGAGGCTGAGCATCTGCCTGCCCATTGGAAGCAGGGAATTAATCCCTTGTTTTGCTTTGCTTGTGTGTGTGGCTTCCCTATTAAACTGTATTTATCTCAACCCTTGGGTTTTCATGCTTTTACCCTTCAGATCTTCCCCCTGATCCCACAGGTGGGGGAGTGAGTGAGCGGCTGTGTGGGGCTTAGTGGCTGTCTGGGATTAAAACATGACACCAAACAAAACCCAAAACAAACAAAGCAAACCAAGCCAAAAACCCAAACAAAACAAAATTTTCAAAATTTTAGTTGAGTCATCTTTTTATTCTCTTATGAAATGTGTTACATAAGGAAACATCAATTCTGTCCCAGTAAGGAGAGAAGAAAAATTTTTCTCCCTACAGATTGTTTTTTTGATGCTGTGGGTTTGCTATTCTGTGCAGAATATTTTACCTTCCATCATAAGCAGCTGATTCAAAACAGATTCCCTAAAGAAAGTATGAAATTATAATGTTAAGCTAAGTATCAGAAAACTGAAAAAATTAGTGTTGAGTACTCCTCTGTATCTGCAGGATTTAAATACAATTGAAAATGTCATCAGTTTTTGTATGCAAGTAGTAGAAGACAAAAGAAACTCTGATAAAGTGAGAAGAGTCTTTAGGACATTAAGCCAACTCAGAAGAACACAGAAGTAATCAAAAATCAAACATGCAAGATAAGTTTTCAGAAAAGAAAACTACAAATGAAAGCTGAGGAAGTTTAAGGAATGTATGATGGCAGATGTAATGTGTTTACATAATAGATTATGAGATTACAAAACAAGACATGAAATAATAAATGTTGGTCAAATCTCAAAAAGTTTGGAGGTATTTTTTAGCTAGAATAAGAATCAAGAGTTTAGGTTGCTTTCCCAAGTCTTCTCATGGTTTCAAGAAGTTGACAAACAAAAGAAAACAAAACAAGACAAACAAACAAAAAAGCAAAACAAACAAAACACTCTGCACAAAGGAAGAATATACACCCTACACAAAGGAAAGATATACACAGAAATCCTTGCATTTTTTTATTTCAAATGTCCCCTCCCGCATGTTCTGGTATATTTGGTAATGCTTCCCAGAGTTAAATAAAAATTCATAATGACCCTAACATTTCTTTAAAGACCTTAATTTCCAGGTAGTGTTTGAGTTATGAATGTTTACATGCATATGTCCTTCTTCTGGAATAGCTAGGTCTACTTTTCAAAACTTATAGTTAGGGAAACATACATTTGGTGTGTTATTACCAAATATGTGTGTATAATTTTATATAAAAATATATATACATACGTATATATTGGTATATGCAGACAAAGTGTAGATGTATAGTTGAGGAGAAGTAAAACATTCAAATTTTAACATGATTGTTTTTCAATGAGAATGAGGGAACAGGTTAGTCCATATAACAGGAAAGTTTAAAATGGTTGATTAGTCGTCAGAAGACGAAAACGCAACAAACTGTTGTAAACAACTGCACAGGGGAAAAGGAAACAAGATGGATTATATGTTCTGCATCTGACTGAATTACAGGTGACATACAGGTGTTACACATAAGGCTCCAGCATAGTACTTCTCCTGTTAAATACGCAATTAGGCTTTTACAGGCGGAATCTACAGAGCATTGTGGTCAGAAGTCCTGGGTTCTCAGTCATCCTCACAGGACCTTTTTAGTGCATGCCCAGAATGTTCTCAGTTTTCCTTTGCCTGCATTTCCAGGTCTTACCCCATGACAGAACATGGATTACATGGTTCAGACACAAGATTTTTTTGTTTGTTACTTGCAGTGACTCAGCTGTGTTTGGGACAGCAGCAACATAACTTCCACAGCTAAAAGGAGCCAGTAGAAGTTTCTGAGAATATAAAGATGGTACCCATACCATTTTGGTAGTGAGTGGGTTTGGAGACATTAAAGGAGTTTTATACAGTTTTTTTCCCCCTTAGAGTTTTCCCAACATTTATCTTTTCTCCCTTTCTAAGATAGAGTCATGGGTCACTAAATCTTCAGATATAATTGTATTTCTGCACTTCACACTATCTCTGCATTTTACTATGTGGAATGTGGACTATCGCTACTGAAAAGAACAGCTATAGATACTCCAGGTAACACTGGTTCTTCCCACCATCTGTATTTGATCTCTCCACTGACCTACCTGACAAAGCTTGTAGCTGCCTCCTTTTATTACTATTCAATAGTATCTTTTAAAGTACTTTATAATAAATGTGTTTATGTAAAGGACAAATAGGACTCATTAACCATCTAATTTCTTTTCACAGATAAACGTAGTATTTACTTACTCTTGAGTTAAAATTTCTAGAGTCCAGCACAGTCCAGCACTGTCTGCATTTCACTCTTGCAGTTGGAACTAGATGATCTTTAAGGTCCCTTCCAAGGCAAACCATTCTATGATTCTATAATCAGTTGCTCTGAATTATTCTATGATGGAATCCCTCTCTCCTACTGCTGACTGTACAAGAAGTTTATGAGTAAAATCAACCATTGTAAATGTGACTCAACACTATTTCTCCTGTGAAGTATGTAGAGCAACTGAACCACCGGGTATTTTTCCCATGCTCCCAAAGTACTTTGTATAAGCAGTAAGAATGAGAGCTTCCAGTTAGAAGAGGAGGCACACTGGATACATCTTCTGTAAAACCTAAGGAAACATCTTAAATTGGAAAGAGATGAGCAACGATAGGAAGGAAAATGCAGACATCAGACAGAAAACCACCAACTGTTTCCATGAGCAGGAAAATGACATAAACTCCAAAATGAGATCATGTTTAAAGCCTGCACATATTTCCATAACTGTTGCCAGATATCAGTTCTAGAAATCTGTAAACAGCAAAGACCACATCTTAGATTTGACTTTGCTAAACAGATCTTTCCATTAGGTCTTTAAAAGACTAGGAATGAACTTGAAAAGTTTAAAGGGATTATGGTATGTGAGCATATTCTCAAAGTGTTTATCTAGCAGTAAAAGCCACAAATTTAAGCACATGAGTTAAACAAGAATTGATGATTTCAAAGTGAAAGAGAATATGCAGTCAGTTGCAGCAAATTTAAAGCTATTTTTGGTGAAAACTCCACTTAGATTGCACCCTGGATTTACTGTTGAAAACATGTGTTCCAGATTTTGCACGTCTGTTTTCCCAGATGCTTGAAATCTATTCGCCAACCAGACACATTGCAGAGAAAAATTCATCCTCTGTAGGTAGAAAATATATTTTTATTCTCTAATATAGGACCTTATCCATAAGGTCTATTCATTTATATTTTCCACCACTGAGCATTTTCTTGTTGCTGACTGCAAAATTCTGTTATGAATTATTGTACTGGTAATTTATTCTACTTCTAATAACATAGTTTGAGTTGAAATCAATGACATCTATCAAGAGGGGATCATGGACCTACTTACTCTGCACTATGAGTACTGTGCAGTTGGCAGGTTTGTTGTTAAACTCTTGAAAAAAGCCCAAGGAATTAAAGAGGTCATAAAATACAAATAGGTGAGATACAGAGTAAACAGTTGGACTCTCAGAAGAATTTAATAGATGTGAAACAGCTGTGTTCCTGAAAGATCTTGAAGTGGTACAGGATTCATCCAAATGGTCTTTATGTAGAACTTTACCTAATAGACAATAAGGGGGCTCACTTATTGAGGAATGTTTTCTGTGAAGTAGCCCTCTGACTATTGTCACAACCCATTGTCCTAGACTGTAGCACAGCTGCATAGTGGTAGCATCCCTCCAGGTTTCAGAAAACTTTTGCCAATTCGTATGATACTCAAGCACCAGCTCTGTGAATCGGTGGGAACTTATTGAAGGCTAAGGGAATTTAGTTTCTAACTGTCACACACTTGAAGGCTAGACCTGGCCTCAAGAGTATTCCAATCATAAAAAAAGTAACCATCACAGCAACAGGCTGAACAATCATTTATGGCTGATTTTGACTATTTTCTAAAATAAGGAGAATTTGGGAACAAAATCGGAAGTGCACTATATAATTCAAACAAAACTACAACAAAACGTATGTCATGGCTAGGCTTCGCGAACGAAGATTTGGGAAGGGCTCTACCCATTTTTCATGCAAGCGCGTTGGTGGCTAAAAAGGCCAATACGAGAAAGGCAAGTCCGGTTGCAAAAGACACAGCAGAAAGACTCCTTAGATGGTATATTCTGCAAGGTTCGATTCTTTCTGCGTTGTCTTTTCTCCTCAAGAGTGATCCTGCGTGCCTTCTCAAAAGCATCAGCAGCGTTATAAATGGTCTGTCTCCAGGCCTCCCGATTAGAGGCCAGAGTGGACCAGTTATGGTGATCAATATGCCCGAGGCTGAGTTGTTGCTTCAGGGAGTCCTTGTATCTTTTCTTTGGAGCTCCTCTCTTGCGGCAGCCAGTGGCAAGTTCACCATAGAGCAGGATCTTAGGGAGGCGGTGGTCCTTCATCCTAGAGATGTGCCCTGCCCAACGCAGTTGCGTTCTCAGGAGCATGGCCTCAATACTTGTGATTGCTGCCTGTTCGAGAACAGATGTATTGGTCACATAGTCTGACCAATGGATGTTAAGGATTGTACGGAGGCAGCGTTGATGGAAGCGTTCTAGGAGACGCAGGTGGTGGCGGTAGATGACCCATGATTCGGAACCATATAAAAGAGTAGACAGCACTATGGCTCTGTAAACACTGATCTTGGTGCTTTTCTTCAAGTGTTTATTACGCCAAACTCGTTTATGGAGTTTTCCAAAAGCACTGTATGCCTTCGCTAACCTATTGTCTATCTCCCCATCAATCTTACCATCTGAGGAGATGAGGCTGCCTAGGTAATTAAACTGTTGGACTGAATTGAGTTCTGACTGGCCGATGGTGATGTGGGGACGGTAGGGGACTTCCTGAGGTGCAGGCTGATGGAGAACTTCTGTCTTCTTTAAGCTGACTTCCAGCCCAAAGAGCTCAGCAGCCTCTGCAAAGCAGGATGTTAAACGCTGCAGAGCTGCTTCTGTGTGGGCAACAAGGGCGGCGTCATCAGCATAGAGCAGCTCCCGGACAAGATGGTTTAGGGTCTTAGTATGGGCCTTCAGTCGCCTTAGGTTGAATAGGCTTCCATCAGTACGATATCGAATGTAGATACCGTCCTGATCATCGAGGTCTGCCGAGGCCCTTTGAAGCATCATACTGAAAAAGACTGTGAATAGGGTAGGAGCGAGAACGCAGCCTTGTTTCACACCATTCTTTATTAGAAAGGGCTCAGAAAGTGTGTTGCCATATCTGACTTGGCCGTGCTGATCCTCATGAAGTGAGATGATCATTTTAAGGAACTTGGGGGGACAACCTAAACGTTCCAAAATCTGCCAAAGACCTTTTCTGCTCACAGTATCGAAAGCCTTGGTGAGGTCGACAAAGGTTACATAGAGACCTTTGTTCTGTTCCCTACACTTCTCTTGCAGTTGTCTGAGAACAAATATCATGTCTGTGGTGCTCCTGTTGGCTCTGAAGCCACACTGACTTTCAGGTAGAATTTCTTCTGCTATAGCGGGTATTAGTCTGTTCAGGAGTATTCTTGCCAAGATTTTGCCAGCAATGGAGAGCAGAGTAATACCACGGTAATTTGAACAGTCTGATTTAGTACCTTTCTTCTTATACAAGGTGATGATGACTGCATCACGAAGGTCTGAAGGTAGTTCGCCTAGTTCCCAACAGCGCACCACAAGCTCATGGAATTTAGCATGGAGTGCAAGGCCCCCATGTTTCCAGACTTCAGGTGGAATTCCATCAACCCCAGCTGCCTTGCCGATTTTCACCTGCTGTATGGCCTTGAGGGTTTCTCCTAGAGTGGGGGCAGTATCCAATTCGTATTTCACTGGTTGTTGTGTGATGGACTGAATTGCTGAGTCTTGTACTACACGGTTGGTACTGAAAAGAGTCTGAAAGTGTTCAGACCATCTATTCAGAATGGAGGTTTGATCTGTCAGAAGCGTTTGACCATCTGCACTGAGTAGTGGGCTTTGGACTTGGTATGTAGGCCCGTATGCTGTTTTCAGGGCCTCATAGAATCCTTTGTGATCCCCTGTATCTGCACATAGTTGAGTTTTTGCAGCTAGATCGGACCACCATTTGTTCTGGATGTCACGGAGTTTCTGTTGGAGCTTGCTGCAAGCAAGACGAAAGGCTGTTTTTCTAGCGTGACAGGAAGGCAGTGCAAGGTGAGCTTGGTGGGCGGTTCTCTTCTTCCTCAACAATTCCTGGATTTCTTGATTATTTTCATCAAACCAGTCCTTGTTCTTCTTGAGGGAGAACCCTAAGGATTCTTCAGAGGATTGCAGGATGCTACTTTTAATATGCTGCCAAATTGTTTCGGGAGAGGAAACTGCAGAATCTGTGGAATGGTTATCAAGCTTAGTTTGAAGGTTTGCCTGGAATCTTTCTCTTACTGTGGCTGATTGGAGATCGTTAACTTGGAGTCTTCTCCTTGGGATACTGCCCCTCTTGGGTTTGAATTTGAGATAAAGGTTGAGTTTACAGCGCACAAGCCGATGGTCTGTTTGACATTCTGCGCTGGGCATCACGCGGGTATGGAGGACATCGCGGACATCTCTCTGTCGCACCAAGACATAATCAATGAGGTGCCAATGCTTAGACCTGGGGTGCATCCAGGTTGTCTTCAGACTATTTTTCTGCTGAAAGATAGTATTGGTGATGGTGAACTGTTGCTCCGCACAGAATTCTAGCAGAAGTCGACCATTATCGTTGCAGTTTCCAACACCATGCTTGCCTAATACTCCTTTCCAGGCTTCAAAATTCTTACCTACTCTGGCGTTGAAATCACCAAGGATAATGATCTTATCATCTGCGGGCACCTTTTGGGTAAGACAGTGCAGGTCAGTGTAAAATTTATCTTTTTCAGCAGGGTCAGCTTGGAGAGTTGGGGCATATATACTGAAGATGACAACGTGTTGCTTGTTGTTTAGTGGAAGGCGTAGGGAGATAATGCGGTCAGAGTGACCTGTCGGCAGATTTTCGAGTTTAGGGACAATGGAGTTTTTGATCATGAAGCCGACACCTGAGAGATGTTTTTCGGTTCTGGGCTTACCTGACCAGAAGAGTGTGTAACCGGCACCATGTTCTCTGAGGCTGCCTTCCTCGTGAAGGCGAACTTCACTGAGAGCAGCAATGTCGATGTTGAGACGACCCAGTTCATGGGCAATTAGGGCAGAACGTCGCTCAGGACGACCACTATTGGCAGAATCGAGCATGGTTCTGATGTTCCAACATGCTAGAGTTAATTTGAGTACACCTTTGGAGGCAGGTGCATGCCTTTGACTTTTGCTCTTTGTGCGACCGCATTGGAAGAAGATGCCCGTCGGTCTGCGGTTAACCAACCGGGTGAAGGTGGAGATGAGCTTTGTTTAGGCCACCTTTTCTAGGCCCCTCTCCGAGTGGAGCAAGCAGTGCTGTCCTTGAAAAGGCTGCTTGGTCGTTCAGGGTGCTGCCCCAAGAGACTCTCATCTCCGTCAGTCTCAAATGACCAATATCCTGAACCGCCTGTATGCAGGGTTGAGTCTGCGGCTCCCAGTGCATCTTTCACCTACCGTTTCGACCCTCGCCCGTCGCTACAGGACTTTTTGCATGTGGGTAAAGCCTTCAAGCCTGCGCAATGGATTTTTTAGGTGAGATGCAGTATGCGCGGAACTGAACCCACCCTTTAATCCTGAGGTTCATCTGCCAGGGCCGAGCAAGCTTGGACGGTGGCAGCGAGGTCCTCAGGACGTAGGTTTGATTAGAGTGACCTTCTCTGAGATGGATGGCCTTCCAGGGCTAAGCGAGCTCCATCTGCCCGGGTTTGGGATGAGAGTTGTCCTTCTCCTAGGATGACTGCCAGAAGGCTAATGAGCTCATCCTGCCCAGGGATGTAGTTTATCTGGTCCTATGGTTTTGACCTGTCTGGCATGGGCGACCCTACCGAAGGCATGAACCCTCGCCAGCATAGCTCGCAACCACACAGGGGTACATAGGCTACGTTCCTGTTAGAACGATTTGGGCAAGTCTTTTATTTCCAGTAACAACCCTTTGTCCTGCCCACTCTTTCAGGTTGTAACAGAGCAAAGCAAATATATCCAGAACATGCCAAACCTGGGCAGTAGCCGCAGGAGAGCCAAAACGAAAGAAATAAATAGACAAACAAACAAACAAACAAACAAACAAACAAACTGACCAACCGTTCTGGCCCCCGTACCTGTCCAAGGCTGAGGTACCTTACAAGGCCCCAGCCTGGCCGGGACCCCCATCAATCAAAAGAACCCTCTGTCCACCCAGACCTTATCCTTCCCCCACTGTGTTACCACAAATTCCAGGTGCACTGCTCACATGTGATGTGATGTTTCATACGGGACAGCCCTGCTCTCCCACCCGCCAGTCGAAGGACCCCCATGGCCAGCTCAACACCCATCCCTCTGCTCCGTCCCCCTCCCCCTCTCCCTCCCTCCCCAAACCTGGAACGGCAAACCTCTGTGTGCTCCGAAGCTGTGCTCTCATCTTCCACGGGGGTGCAGTGCTCGCTAGCAAGGCTCCCCCTTTCTCTCCTTTCTCCTGCCGCGGCCTTGCCTGGGGTCCAAAACCGCGCGCGCGGAGCGTGCGCGGCGCGAAGCCCCCGGGCCGGCGCGGCGTCCTGCACAGCGCCTGCAGC